>NW_026877559.1:0-22158 GCF_032173495.1 Musca vetustissima
AAACACACAACATAAAATATCCACAAAATGTATTGCAGAATATACATCCAAGTGTCTTGAGATTAAAATGTTAATAAGAATTATTTGGTTTGGGTGAAGGTGATATGAAATATGTAATAGAGTAAGTGATGCAAATGTGGAATAGGCTGGTAATGTGGTATATTTACTTTTTGTATACCCTTCACCACACTGTGGTACAGGGTATTATGTATTTGTGCATATGTTTGTAACAGGCAAAAATAATTGAGATAGACCCATGGTTCCTTTTGAGAATATGCATAGAATCACTTTCTGAGTCGATTTATGCATGTCCGTCCGTCCGTCTGTCCGTCTGCTGGTGTTAAATTGTAAACAAAGTACAGGTCGCATTTCTGATCCGAATTGGACGAAATTTGGCACAGCTCATTTGTTTGGCCCAAGGACGAACCGTATTGAAATTGGGAATAAATCGGTTCAGATTTATATATATATATATATAAATTTGGCACAGCGTAAAAATAAGGTCTAGAATGATGTCTGCCAAGTTTCGTGAATATCGGTTAAGATTTAGATATAGCTCCCATATATATTTTCGTCCGATTTATGGTAATTGGTGCACCAAACCCCCTCTATATCTTTCGATTTGACCGAAATTTGGCATAGCGTACTGAATTGCGTCTATAATAATGTGTGCTAAGTTTCATGAAAATCGGTTCAGATTTAGATATAGCTCCCATATATAGTTTCGCCCGATTTTATGTAATTGGGGCACCAAAGTCCCTGGAAATCTTTTAATTTGCACGAATTTTGGTATAGCGTACTGAATTAAGTCTAGAGTGATGTGTGCAAAGTTTTGTGAAAATCGGTTCAGATTTAGATATAGCTCCCATATTTATTTTCGTCCGATTTTATGTAACTGATGAACCAAAGTCCCTATATGCCTTTTGATTCGCATGCATTTTGGTATAAGGTACTGAATTAAGTCTAAAATGTTGTTGCTAAACTTCGTGAAAAGATCCATAGCTAGGCCGATTGACCCAACGTACTGATGTTATATAATTTAGTCTCTGGCAAGTTCCCCTGAAATCTGTTCATATATAGATATATAACAAAAACGCGTCGTCTGTTCGGATACATATGTAGAATATACCCAAAGTGGTCATATAGTCGGGCCAGTCCGACTTTACTACTTTCCTTACTGGTTATAAACTGAATTTGTAGAAATACAGACATATCCCATATATATTTTCGATCGACATCATGTCAATTGGGCCGATTGATATTTGTTTTAATTTGATGCACATAATTTTTTCCCATTGCAACAAATAAATCTATATCTGACCAAATGAAAAGATTTAGTTTAGGTTACAGAAATCCATGTTTAGGAATTAATCTAAGTCGGTTCATTTTTAGATAAAGATCACATATTTTAGTTCATCCAATTTCATGTTAATGGTCCTTCCAAAATTGCGACGTCTGTAAGGATGCATCTGTTGAATATATCTGTTTAGGAGAGGGACTTGATTAACTCCTGGCCGGGGTGATGAGTGGGGGTGATCAAGTTATTAACTCAAGGAAGCGGGGTGAAGCGAACGCCAACGAGAGCTCCCAATCAGTTAATGGTGATACGGGAGTGTTGTGGAATGAAATAAATTACAAAATAAAACATAAGAATTATTAAGAAGAATTTAAGGGGACCCCCCATTCTCGGTGTCAAAAAAAATTTATTTAGTTTTTCGAATCTACCCTAATTCAAGACTGTTCCTACAAAATTTCAAGTGAAAATCTCAAGAACTCTTGAAGATATAGTCGATTTATTGATTCAGCATCAAGTGACGGCAAGAGTGATTCTCAACATTTAAACGCATTTTTCTCGAATCAGTATTTTTCGAATGGCGGGCACGATAACTCAAAAACTAATAACCCAATCGATTTCAAATTTTCGGGTGTTTCTCTGTGAGTGTATAATGATTATGATTTTCCAAAAAAAAAAATCCAAAGTTCCGCCATTTTGTTAATTGTTGCGCGAATTCAATAATCCTAGTTCATACGAGAGCCAGATATATACTCATTCCAACACCGTGGTATTTTTCGGATTCCGATGTTACAGTGAAGAGTTCTCATGCCCGCCATCAAAAATAAGAACTTTTCTTTAATCACAAAAAACAACAACAAACATTTTTTAAATTATTTTTCTTCGTTTTTAAATCTTCAAATATATATGTGCAAAGTTACAAACCTTAACATGCATTGGTATTTATTCACCAGCTCATTTGAAATCTTAAAAATAAACCAGTGAACGGAGCAGTATAGTCGGATGGGGCCGACCATACGATATCCTACACAACTACCACAGAACTCTATCCTTCTGCGGGTTTTTATTCCGAGCCTTGGTAATATTTCGTGATATTTGCACCCTCTTGCCCGATTAGAAGTCAACAACACCTGTTCTTACAGTGAAATATTTTCCGAATATTACCGATATTCAGTACAACCCTTCACCCACGGTGAAGGGTTGTGTTGTGATGTTCGGCTTATAATTGTAGCGTATAGATCGAAAACAAAACACAAAAAATAAGTTTTCGTTCCACTTCATCCGAAAATTATTAGCCGAAATTTACGGACGAACACACATGTCTAGATCGACTCATCTAGTCGAGATATGACGAGAGAATGAGTGAGGTCCCCTTAAGTATAATGGCTTTTTTCGTGATTCTTCTTTCTTTTCGTAACAATAAATAAGATACCTTATGTAATTTATGGAGGTGGTTAGTTCGATAAGACGGTTAGTTAGCAAGTGAACGCACGTGGATCGTTGGGATCTAACGATCTTTGCACTTGTACAGCTACAACTACGTACATACTCATATTTCAGTAAGAAAAAGTGCCGAGCAAGGAGAACAAACCAACAACAACCATTGCACGTTGGTATATACGCTCGGCGGTGTCCGCAGAAGGAACGTGCAGAGGCAATACTCGAGCTGTCAATCTGCATCCGTGATCGACTGGGCTCGACTTCATTTGACTCGACTTCATTTACTTCATTTGACTAAAGCTAACATGAATTGTATTCTTTTTTCAGTCATAATCCTTTTGGTAGCCTGGCGATGCTACCAAAAGCAAAAAAAAAAAAAAAACTCGTAACAATGTTATTTTTCATTCGAAGCATTCTGCATTCACGTAAATGAAACAATTTATATTTCTTTTGAGTTTATTATTTCATTTAGAAAAGTAAACACAAAAAACTGTAACTTTTTATACCCAGCATCGATGGCGAATACCTAAAGAGGCCGGATGAAAGGATTCATTAACAATAATGGCTCTTCACAATGAACAAGTTTCGAGTATCTGAAAATGTTTCAGGCTACGACCACAGTATGGAAACAATGACGTTCTCTCTACTTACAAATCGCTGCCTTGGTTTTATTGTGATTATTGTTTAACGATTACAGTGAAACATTTATGAAACAGATTTAAACACTTTAAATGAAAACGTACTGTTAATATTCAATAAAAAATGTTGTTCGTTGTGAAGTCCGATGATTTTCTACTATCTCATGATAATATGTCTGCATTAGGTATTACATTGCAGGCTTATTTGTTATTCATCTGTCACTTAAGTGGGAACATTTGGCTACAACTTTCGAAATACCGATAAATAACCTGAAATCCCAAATGCGGTTTTGCCACATTTTCCAATCAAGTCGGCTTGGAAATGAAGGGAAGAGTTTCAATATAGGACCACTTATTTACATTTTTTCCAGTTTCCTCTTTTGGGAACATGAGCTTCCACAAATCATCGCCTCCCCATATATCACACCCTTATAAAAAGTTTTCGCCCCATTATCCGTATTTTGAAAATTCTTCCCAATGAATAATCGAACGGGCTATTTTATACCTTCGAAATAATCATTTCGGACCCTATAAAGTATATATATATATGGTATATATGAACGAACTGATATAGATCGCCAACATTTTGCATAGAGTCGTATTTTGAGCGTATTTTTGACCGATGGCGTTATTCTACTTCTACGAATTCGCTATATATTTGGTACTTTGTAGTCGTATATGGTAACAAATCTCCCTTCCAACAAGTTATTAATATTCGGGTTATATGGGGACTACCCACGCCCATTTTATATTGAAATAGTTGTCTGATTTGTTCCGCGTATTGAGTATATCGTAAGTATTCCGTAATCGAAAGTATGAAATTCTAAGACTTACCCATCCGATTTAGCCATCTGTTGTAATCATTCTGCTTTTGGAGGATATCGATGTTAAAATGCTAGAACGTCAGAATGAAATTAATCGGCACGCATTTAAGCCTAGCCCCAATATAATGATACTTACCGATTTTCGGTATTTTTTTAATATTTGGCGTGGGCGAAGTTATTGTGATGCAAAAATATTAGGTTCGAAAATGAACGATTTCAGTCCTCAATTAGGCATAGTACCTCATATAATAAAAACTCCAAATGTTCGGTATGCAATGACCATTTTCATTTTGATCCATCAGTTTGCACCTCACCCCCCGAAATATGTTCCTGTGTTCGTGATTGAAGACTTCATATGAATTTGCCCTCTAAAATGAAGGATGTCAAGCGACGTCAAAATCGGTCCACATTTGGGGGTATTACGATTTTAGGAAAAATCTCCATTAAAAATTACTGAAAATTGTTGGTATAGGTATACTTTTTTGGAATGTTCCTTATTTTTTCATCGGTATACTTATGGTGGAGGGTATCCAATCGGTATATCAGCCGGGCCCAACTTGACGCCTTTTTAACTTGTTTGATTCTCATTGAGTGTTGAATCTTCTTACCAAAATATTTACCATGGCATAGGGACCATAGTATAGGGTATTTAAAAAGTTGATGTAACCTTTGGATGAATATGTAGGAAGTTTGGTTGATATCGGTTAAGATTTATTTAAATCTCTCCTATATTATTTTCGATCGAATATAGGTGAATGGTCTCCAAGAAATTTTACTAAGCGTCCCTAATTAAGCCCACAATGACTTGAGTTTTATCTAATTGATTTATGGATACATATCACATATTAATTTTCGCTTGATGTCATGCCAATTCTCTTAGGAGCATATTTGGAATATACCCATAGTGGTGAAGGATATTATGGAGTTGGCCCCTTTCAACTGTTACAAATGTTAAAATTGTTATTGTAAAAGTGTTTCCTAAAGTCGGTTTTAGTTTTTTTAGCCAAATTTCCCCTGCTTCCCTATATATCTATTCAGCACATTTTCGACGTGCGACCATGTTTTTAAATAGCCCCCTATTTGTTTCCGGCATATTTTCAAGATTAAAACAGCATTTACTTACCGTAGTGATTGTAATTTGACATTCAGCATTCGTGGATATCTTTGTAGAAAAAATTCCACAAAGTTATATGCTCTGCCATATATTCAGTATTTTAAAGTTTTTTAAGGATTATTTTAATGAATCCCCAAATTACCTCCATTAGGTTCACAGTCGATTCATTTCAAAACCAAAATCTATATATTGCTTTATTCTCGTCCGCATTAAAAAAGAAAGTTAATTCTTTGCATGCCCGAAATTATATATATATATATATATATATATAAATATAAATATATATATATATATATATATATATATATATATATAAACGTGTTTGTCCAACATCATCACTAACCTTTTCGACACCTGGTTATTGACAAATGAATGAATGAAGAAGTGATAAAAAATGACAGTAATTAGGATTTCTTTTAAGTTCATTAAAATTAGAATAAAGGGGAGCAAAGATTCTGTAAAGATTGACTTTTCACAATTTATATGAGCACAATTTTAAATTAAATAAAAAGTGCATGGATTAAGAGGAACCATGATATGTTGCACAAAAATGCATGTACATGCCCAGATATATTTCAATTTTAATAATAAAATTTACCAACCAAAAGTGCTTCTATTGGGCCTTATGGGTTTTGGGAGGGTGCTAATCGTTGATATACGATTATAAAATTTGTATCGTGGTCCTGTGCGAATTTATGTGACTGTAATTTGGCATTCTGTGTGTACATAGCCCTCATATAAAGGTCGCAAACTATTATCCATATGTAACCGGATTTTCGAACCCGACTAACTATATGAAGTGATATATAAATTGTCTAATTTTACATACATTTATAAGGGCGCCAAACAATTTAAGGTATTTTTAATGAAAGTTCAAAGTTGTAAGTTGCAAATCGTAGCCGAAATATTGAACCAGACTAACGGTATCAAGTAGGATATAAATATACTATGGGTAGAAAGTATGCAGTATAGGTAGTTGTTATGACATAGGCCCCAATATACCCGGAATAAATTCATTAAATTTTATTCACTTTACGATTTGGTAATGAAAGCGATACCGGTGGGACTCAAAGCGTGAGTAAGTATATTTTCACAGTTATCTATGAGACTATCTTCTTTCCTGCTTAGGTTATTTTAGGTAACGTTTAAAATATGGCCAGTTTGCGCTACCACATGACCCATAACATACACTTAAGCCTGTGAGTGGCCTGTTGTACGCTCTAAAGAAGGAAGAAAATTGGAAGAAGTCATCGCATCCAATCTTGTGTAAGTGGCCCTGTAGGTTGTTATGTGCTGTGAGAATACCTTTCAGTCTGCTGAATTCCTTTTTGTTTTGCTTAGGATACGTTATACCAAAAGGTTTGGCGTTATATCTATTGTCGTTCGTCGTCCTTAAGATACATGCCAATAATTCGATATGCTTACTTTGGAATGAAAAAAAAATACATCTCATCCCTTCTTAAATTAGAGGATATACAAAAAGCAACTGAATATTAGATTAACAAACAGGAAATCTTCACCAGCGCAATCAACTGTCAAGTGGATATCACAGCTATTCATATTTCTCATATTTGTAATTCTCACAAGCCATGAATACCATTTTTTGTCCTTCTATTTCGTGTTGTTTTTGTTAATTCCCTGCTAATAGTGTTTTTGTGTCAATCTTGTGTATTGTAAAATTTACTGGTTCTTGTTAGCCACCTAACTATTTTGGTAACTATTTCTGGATTTTCTTTTTCATCTTAGGCTTGGTTTTTAGTTTCGATGATGGTATGAATGAATGTTTGTTTCATTTATGTTCTTTTTGTTCTATATATGTCATAGTTTATGTTACATCCTGTTTGCAGGGTGTGTGTTTTATTACCATTACCATTCCGTTGGTGCAGAATGAAACAAGTCAAAATTTGCCTTCCTTAAATATGGGATGATTAGATGATTAAGCTAAAAAATTGTATTATTTTAATATTTTATTTGTTATATGTACGCACGTTAATTTTTTATATGTTTAATAGAAACTATACAGAAAGACAATACTAATCGTGAACATGTATTAACACAAAAATATATATAACTTCTTAATGTATTGCGTATATATTAAATGTTTTGCATATTAAAAAAATAATGTGTATTTCAAATCAAGTCTTCTACTTACGGTTCTATATTTAGAGCCTTGGAGTAATAGTAATACTATGCACAGGGTCACTTTTACCTAATTACGTATAACTCCCACATCAGAGTACATACATATAATTGGTATCAATTTGAAGGTCAACAACTCCCCGTGAATATACTATCAACTTCTCGGGTGTATGTCCTTCAAAAGCAAGTATATACGCCCCAGAATAAAAATTTTGCAATTTTTCACACTAAATATTGACCGATCTTTATCAAAATAGGCAAGCTTGTTCTTTGGCCCGATCCCCTTCTCCATGTAACATTTCACGATGTTCGGACCATAACTGCGGCCTCTGAAGCGACCAGAAAAACCGACAAAAATTAAGTCTTTGGTCCATTTCATCCTATAAATATTAACCGATCTTTATCAAAAACAATAGGGGTCTTCACTGAGAAGAACCCATCCTACATGCAAAATTTAGTGAAGATTGGTCCAAAACTGTGACCTGTATCGTGTTTACAAATTATAATGGACAGACGGACGGACACATATCTCTAGATCAACTCTTACTTAAAGGTGGGTCTAGGACCAATATTTCGCGGCGTTACAAACTTTTGGGGTTGCACATACCCTGGCAACATAGTTGTGTAGGGTATAATTTACCAGTAAGGAAAGTAGTAAAGTCGGACGGGGCCAACTATATGATACCCTTTACCACTATTGGTATATTAAACAGGTGATGGTATTTATCTAAATGTTAATCTACCTAGTTTTGTACAATGGGACAAAAGTATGTAAATCGACTTGAAAGGGGAGCTATATCTAAATCTCAACCGATTTTCACGAAACTTGGCACCCATCATTCTGCACTAAATTTACATTAAATCGGACGAAAATATATATGGGAGTTATATCTAAACCTTGACCGGTTTTCACGAAACTTGACCGACATCACTCTAGACTCGAGTCACTACGTTATTCCAAATTTGGTGCAAATCGAAATCGGACATGAAATCGGACGAAACTATATATGGGAGCTATATCTAAATCTGGACTGATTTTCTCGAAACTGGGCAGACATCACTCTAGGCTCAATTCAGTACATTATGCCAAATTTGTTGCAAATCGACAGATATATAGTGTCTTTGGTGCACCATTTACCTTAAATCGGACGAAAATATATATGGGAGCTATATCTAAATCTGAACCGATTTTTTCCCAATTCCAATAGGGTTCGTCCTTGGGCCAAACAAATGAGCTGTGCCAAATTTCATCCAAATCGGATTATAAATGCGAGCTGTACTTTGTCTACAATTTTACACCAACAGACGGACGGACATGCATAAATCGACTCAGAAAGTGATTCTATGCATATTCTCAAAAGGAATTATGGGTCTATCTTGTTTACTTTTGACTGTTACGAACATATGCACAAAGACATAATACCCTGTACCACAGTGTGGTGAAGGGCATAAAAAGCTGCTGTAGTTTGGACCAAGGTAAAATGGGCCAATTTAGTATTCCATGCAATATTTTTCCCATGGAATGTTAGAAAGGGTACATGTCTGGCTCTCGTATGAATTAGGATAATTGACTTCGTTCAAAAATAAACCAAATGGCGTACTTGTGAAAGAAATGTTTAGAAATTCGCCTATTTTTGACCACAAAATAAGTAAAAAAACCAGTAAGAAAAGCAGTAAAGTCGGACGGGGCCGACTATATGATACCCTTCACCACTATGGGTATATTAAACAGGACTATTATCATGAAATTGTATGAAATAAAATATGTGATATTTATCTAAATGTAAAACGACCTAGATCTATCCATAAACATGTCATTCGTTTGTTACAATGGAACAAAAGTATGTAAATCGACTTCAAACAAATATCAATAGGTCATCCGTTAAGCTAGGTCTGTACTTCTAGAAAACCCAACTACGTTATTCTATACCCAATTTTGTACGTTGTGCAAAATTTGATGTCAATCTAACAAATATGAGAAGTTTGATGCACAATTTACTTATATATGGATGCTTTATCCAAATATGAACCGATTTCAACGAAACTTGTCACAGGTTAGGTAATACTAATTTCAGTACGTTGTGTTCCTATCAGCCTTCCTTAGTTCGTCAATTACTTAAAATCGATGTATAATATAGGGGAGCTATATCTAAATCTCAACCGATTTTCACTAAACTTGGCCCACATTATTCTGGATTAAATTCAAAACGCTATGCAACATAAGAACTTGGTACATTATTTAGATTAAATCGGACGTAAATATATGTATCTAAATCTGAATCGATTTTCACGAAACTCAGCACAAATCATTCCAGCATCAATTCAGTACGTTATGCCAAATTTCGTGCAAATCGAAAGATATATGGGACTTTGGTGCACAATTTACATGAAATCGGACGAAACTATATATGGGAGCTATATCTAAATCTGGACCGATTTTCACGAAATTTGGCAGACATCACTCTAGGCCCAATTCAGTACGTTATACCAAATTTCGTGCAAATCGAAAGATATATAAGGACTTGGGTGCACCATTTACATGAAATCGGACGAAACTATAAATGGGAGCTATATCTAAATCTGGACCGATTTTCACGAAACTTGGCCGACATCACTCTAGGCTCAATTTAGTACGTTGTACCAAATTTCATCCAAATCGAAAGATATATGTGGACTTTAGTCCACAATTTACATGAAATCGGACGAAAATATATATGGGAGCTATATCTAAATCTGGACCGATTTTCACGAAACTTGGCAGACATCACTCTAGGCTCAATTCAGTACGTTGTGCCTAATTTCGTGCAAATCGAAAGATATATAGGTATTTTGGTGCACCATTTACATGAAATCGGACGAAACTATATATGGGAGCTATATCTAAATCTGGACCGATTTTCACGAAATTTGGCAGACATCACTCTAGGCCCAATTCAGTACGTTATACCAAATTTCGTGGAAATCGAAAGATATATAGGGACTTTGGTACACCATTTACATTAAATCGGACGAAACTATATATGGGAGCTATATCTAAATCTGTACCGATTTTAACGAAATTTAGCATACATCACTCTAGGCCCAATTCAGTACGTTATACCAAATTTCGTGGAAATCGAAAGATATATAGGGACATTGGTACACCATTTACATTAAATCGGACGAAAATATATATGGGAGCTATATATAAATCTGAACCGATTTTTCCCAATTTCAATAGGGTTCGTCCTTGGGCCAAACAAATGAGCTGTGCCAAATTTCATCCAATTCGGATTATAAATGCGACCTGTACTTTGCTCACAAAAATACATGGACAGACAGACGGACGGACGGACGGACATGCTTAAATCGACTTAAAAAGTGATTCTATGCATATTCTCAAAAGGAACCATGGGTCTATCTCGTTTCCTTTTGCCTGTTACAAACATATGCACAAAGACATAATACCCTGTACCACAGTGTGGTGAAGGGTATAAAAATAAAGAAGTTCTTCACCGATTGGGTTTGTCCTAGTTCATACGAGATCTACACACTCCCAGAGAAAAGTGTCAAAATTTGGAACCGATTGGTTTATTAATTTTTGAGTTATCGTGCCGCCATTCGTAAAACACTGCTTCGAGAAAAATGCGTTTTAAGTTTGAGAATCACTCTTCCGTCACTGATGCTGGCACAATAAATCGGCTATATCTTCAAGAATTCTTGAGATTTTCACTTGAAATTAGAGTAAGATTCGAATTAAATTAAACAATTTGGCACCGATAAGGGGGATTGTCCCCAGGGATGGTCCGTATGACGAATTTTTAGGTTTTCGACTGTCAAAAAGGTGTAAACGTCGAAAACGTCATATACCTGTATAAAATGTAGTAAATGTAGAAAACGTCATTTATTCCAATATTATTACCATATACCGTTATTTTCAAAAATACATATTATTTTTACATATATCTGTCTGTTCCTTACTAGAACTAATTCAAAATTCTAAACTTTTTGGAGAAATTTTTTTTTTAATTTTATATGGATTTCAGTAAAGCATACGTAATTTCCAAATTCATTAATGGAAATAGGTATTTTGTCAAAAACCTAATGGTTTTGGGTGGGTTTCCGACGTTTCTGACGTATGTAATATACGTCGAAAATGTATGTCATTTACGTCACTGTTTCTGACGGACCATCTCTGATTGTCCCCTTAAATAGACTACAGACATCGACATTTTTTTCCTCGTTGTTTAATCAGCAAATTCCCAACATACCATTTAAATAATTTACAATATAATTTTTCTATCCTCAAAGTACTTTTGTGGAATTCATATTTAATCACTTCAGTATTCTTGAAAAAATAAATAATAATAACAATTAGCAAAATTAATGGTGGGCCGTTGCTGTATTTAAGGCTAAGGCTTCTTCTTCTGCTGTGGGCGTTGGTAGGTGGTTTTTTGCTCCATTTGTCCATTATTGCGGTGGAACATGGAAATGTTAATTAATTCTAGCCATAAAAATGCCATTGTTGTCGTTATCCTGGTGTTGGGGCATTGATTTATAATACAGACGGCTGACATTTACTGAAGACGGATTCTATGGAATTTATCAATATACATTATTCATTGCACATATCATAATAATATTTTAATTGAAATCTACAAAATTGGCAAACAAAAATATTTTCGTAGTTGTGTTAGAAAATTAATGGAATTTATAAATAAATTACTTAGTTGAGTAGGCATTGGCTTGTACTTTTTTTGTAAACAATAATGATTTTTTTTAAATTGAAATCAACAGGGAAAATATGAGAGTCGGATCGAGCACTCACAACTTTGGTCATATACATGAGATATTCATTAGATTTTTATTGCGAGAGACGTAACATGTTTCAAGGACAACTGAAGTCGAAGGAAATAAAAAATGTGATTTGTAGCTACGGTTTTGTATGAACTAACTTCAATCAGTACATATTGTACATACATTGTCGAAAATCTATGCAATGTTGCATTTCGATCGGGCAGACCTAGAGTCGTTGTTGTACCATTTTTAATTTATCTGTACCATTTTTATTTATCTGGACTTGCAAGGTTACACGTTGATCAGAATTGTCATGAGTCGTTTTGAACTAAACTCAATAACGTAATTTTAGGTTCAATTTCATACACGGTGTAAAATTTCGTCAAAATCGGAGAAATATTAATTTTTTTAAAGTGGTTGTGAAAAATGTCATGACAATCAAAGCCGTATAACTTATTATATATATATATATTTAGATCTCAATAAGTTTCATTTCCACACCTATTTTGGCACGGACAAAATATGCGTTTTTGGTACAAAATTTGAATGTATCGGAAATATTTATGGGATACCGCATAAGGTATTGTTCATAATAAAATATTATGACGATCTATGCATGTCCCTCTCTCTGTCCGTGTGTCCTTCGGTTGAGATAGACCTTTGAAATACACATACACACATTGTTGCAATCTCATTACTGAAAATGGTAGATATCTGTAATTGACCCAAGTTTTAGGTCTAGGTCCAACTTTTGGTGTAGCCCCTATATAACGGTAACCCTTAATATACACTTTTTGGACACGTTTTCTAGCCGAATTGGCTGTAATTGACCCAAGTTTCAGTGTAGCCCCAATATCGGGGATTGTGGACACATTTTCTAGCGGATCTAGACAGATTTTCCAAAGGAATTGGCTGTTATTGTTAATATTGACCCAATTGGGTTCACATTACGGCTTCACCACATCACCACACCAAAAATTAATAGTATTGACCCAAGTCGATATTTTGTTAATTGTTTTACACGTTTTTCAAATCAAATCTGTCAAATCTCACTGCCGAATGTATCAATATTGATCCCCGCTTTATTTTTGTCCCATTACGACAAAAGTAATGCATACCACACTGTAGCAGAATCCTTTGCTGTCGTTGTCCTTATTTCCGTAAAGATTTGTAGTTATATGTCAGCCACAGTCCGACACAAAAGTCTCACACCCACAAAGACATTGTCGCAAAAAGTAGTAAAGCCGGAACGGGCCGACTGTATGATACCCTTCACCACTATGGGTATAGTAAACAGCTGATGATATTTATCTAAATGTGAATCTTCCTAGATCTATCCATAAACATATCATTCGTTTGTTACAATGGGACAAAAGTATGTAAATCGACGTCAACCAAATATAAATAGGTCATCCGTTGGACTATGCCTGTACTTCTAGAAAACGCAACAAAATTTGATGTCATTCTGACTAACATGAGGAGTTTGATGCCCAATTTACTTTAAATCGGGCGAAAATATATGTGGAAGCTATATTCAAATATGAAGCTATTTCAACGAAACTTGTCACAGGTTAGGTTATACTAATTTTAGTACGTTTTGTTCCTACCAGCCTATTGGTGCCTTGGTGCGTCAATTACTTAAAATCAATCTATAATAAAAGGGAGCTATATCTAAAGCTTGGCCGATTTTCACGGAACTTGGCCGACATCACTCTAGGCTCAATTCAGTACATTATGCCAAATTTCGTGCAAATCGAAAGCTATATAGGTACTTTGGTGCACAATTTACATAAAATCGGACGAAACTATATATGGGAGCTATATCTAAATCTGAACCGATTTCAAAGGGGTTCGTCCTTGGGCCAAATAAATGACTTGTGCCAAATTTCATCCAAATCGGATTATAAATGCGACCTGTTTACTATTTAACACCAACAGACGGACGGACATGCATAAATCGACTCAGAAAGTGATTCTATGCATATTCTCAAAAGGAACTATGGGTCTATCTTGTTTCCTTTTGCCTGCTACAAACATATGTACAAAGACATAATATCATGTACCACAGTGTGGTGAAGGGTATAAAAACAATTGCCGTTAGTATTTATAATAAATTCACCTATCTACTACTGAAAAAATAAATGTTAGTTTTCTCCATTATATTCCTTTTTGCTCTTTTTCGAACTTTTCATTCGATTCGAGTTTCCAGTATTCTTGTTTTCAACTCGTGTGCAGGCGAGTGCAGTTTGTTTGTTGTAGCTTTTTATTGTTACTGTGAGTACTCTCTCACATGTCCTCTCAAGGAATTACAACAAAAAATTCGGGCTTGGCGTTTGCTGTTTTTATACCCTTCACCACACTGTGGTACAGGGTATTATGTCTTTGTGCATATGTTTGTAACAGGCAAAAGAAAACGAGATAGACCAATGCATCCTTTTGAGAATATGCATAGAATCACTTTCTGAATCAATTTACGCATGTCCGTCTGTCCGTCCATGTATATTTGTGAGCGAAGTACAGGTCGCATTTATGATCCGATTTGGATGAAATTTGACATATGTCACTTATTTGGCACAAGGACGAACCCTATTGATATTGGGAAAAATCGGTTCAGATTTATATATAGCTCCCATATATATCTTCGTTCGATTTAATGTAAATGGTGTACCAAAGTCCCTATATATCTTTCTATTTGCACAAAATTTGGCATAGCGTAATGAATTAGGTAAAGAATGATGTGTGTTAAGTTTCCTGAAAATCGGTTCAGATTTACATATAGGTCCCATTAATATCTTCGTCCGATTTAATGTAAATGGTCCAGCAAAGTCCTTATATATCTTTCGATTTGCATGAAATTTGGCACAGCGTAATTAGGTATAGAATGATGTGTTCAGTTTCCTAAAAATCGTTTCAGATTTAAATATAGCTTCTATATCTGACCAAATGTAAAATTTAGTATCGGTTGCAGAATGACATGTTTATGGATCCAATTTTACTGGTCCTTTAAAAATGCGACGCCTGTTAGGATTCATCTGTTGAATATACCCAAAGTGGATGAAGGGTATCATATAGTCAGCCCCGTCCGACTTTACTCCTTTCCTTACTGGTTTTCTATTATATTATTATATTACTCTCATTATTTTATATTACTCTCAGTATTTCATGAGCGTTTTATTTTCGTTTTCTTTTACTGAAAACAAGAAAAAGATTTTATTTACAGTGTGCCTTTGCTAGGACCACGTTCCGGATATGGAAAACACTTTTTGTGATTGTTCGTTTTATTTTATTTATTTTGATGGTTTAGTTAAAGTTTAAAACGTTTTAACTTTATGAAGTGTTTTACAGTTAATACTCTATTTTGTGCTATTATTTTTGTTGAGCAAAACTTTTCACTCATTAGCAGCATAAAGAGTTGATTTTACCATTCTCTGGTAAATGTTTGTATAGTTCTCTTTGAGTAGCTTCGTGAAAAACAACAAAATCATCACTCTGTTTGTGAATATGTCACTTTGTTCCCCTCAATTTATTTGGAAGACCAACACATTTTACTTTAGAATTTGTTATCCATTTTAAGGTCGATTTATTATACCCTACACAACTATGTTGTCAGGGTATTATAGCTTTGTGCAGCCCCAAAAGTTTGTAACGCCGCGAAATATTGGTCCTAGACCCACCTTTAGGTATACCGATCGTCATATCTCGACTAGCTGAGTCGATCTAGACATGTGTGTCCGTCCGTCCGTCCGTCCGTCCGTCCGTCCGTCTGTCCATTATAATTTGTAAACACGATACAGGCCACAGTTATGAACCAATCTTCACGAAATTTTGCATGTAGGATGGGTTCTGGCCAATGAAGACCCCTATTGTTTTTGGGAAAGGTCGGTTAATATTTAGGTAGTGTTTTTGACCAAATACTAAATTTTTGTCGGTTTTTCTGGTCGCTCCAGAGGCCGCAATAATGGCCCGAACATCGTGAAATTTTGCATGGAGAAGGGGATCGCGCCAAAGAATAAGCATGCCTGTTTTGATAAAGATAGGTCAATATTTAGCGGGTCAAATGGACCCTGACTTTTGTGTGAAAAATGACAAAATTTGTATTCTATAGCGTATATATTTACTCCTGAAGGACATAGACCCGAGAAGTTGATATTTTATCATAGAGGAGTGGTTGACCTTTAAATTAATACCAATTATGTTGTTGTATGTTCCCGGATGTGGGAGTTACACCTAAATATTTACAGGTATCTCCGTATTCGTATATTATTTAATAACCCATTATCACTCTAGAGAGCGGAACTATAGCGCTGATCGCTTTGAAATGTTCCATGAGGTTCCAGTTATGGTCAAGGACAACGCCTATAATTTTCGGTGAGTATCAGATAATAATTTTGGAGTGTAGTGGACCGAAAACTTACTTTTTTGTGTTATTTTCGAGTCGATCTATAGACCACAAATGAAAGCCGAACATCGCAATACAACCCACGGTGAAAGAAAATCTGGACAATAGCTGTGCTGAATACTCGTAATATTCGGAAAATATGTATGTGTGAGGAAGAGGTGCTGTTTATCTCTAATCGGGCAAGAGGGTGCAAATATCACTAAATATTGCCCAGGCTCGGAATAAAAATCCGCAGAAAATTTGAGTTCCGTGGTAGTTGTGTAGGGTATCGTATGGTCGGCCCCGTCCGACTATACTGCTCCGCTCACTGGTTTTTATAATTATATCGTTTTCCTTGTTACTACTATGAGACTTTTAACTACTTTCGTTTTCCCAATTTTCCTGTTTATTACGAACTACTGTTTGTTAGTGTTTTCAATCCCATCTAAAAAATTCAACTGAATCCTATATTTGTGTCCGTAGACGCAACGTACTCTCAGTCAACGTCTTTAATACTAAATCCAAAATCTGTTCACTTGTTTTTGTCCGAAAAAGCTAACATGTTGCTATAATTTTGCTCAATTCTCATTACAGAGAACTTCATTAGAAGGGAGCTCTCATGTACGAGTGCGCAAGTATGCTCTCTGAGTGTTTTTTCTATGCAGGACTTTCTTTCTCACATCTGTTTACATATGCACCGCTTGTTGATGAAAGAAAATGTTTTATGCAATTTTATTTATTTTCAAAGGTTTTAAAAAACAAACCCCAACATTAGGGTGGTATTAAAAGATATATACATTAAGGAAAGATCCAAAGTCGAATGAAGTGATGACAATGTATGTGCAAATTCAAGAAACATAATGTATGTTGGCATAGAATACAAAAATTAATATTGAGAAAGGTGCATACACCATGAGGTAAAGTTAATATTAAATTTGTCATTCTGTTTGCAACTCCTCGAAATATATTCTTGATCAGAAAAAAAAGTTCTATGCCGATTTACGCATGTGCTTCTATCTGTCCGACGTCTGAAATCACAATAGATATCGCAATATTTATGATAGAGCTTGGAAATTTTGCACATACATTGATAGTATTCTTAGGAAATTTGGTATTGCAAATGGGATATATCGGTCCATGTTTTGTAGCGCCCATGTAACGCCCAAAAGAATCAGTATTTTAGGGATTTTGGACACTTTTTCAGCCGAATTTAATGTCAATGGTGTACCAAAGTCCCTATATATCATCCGATTTGCACGGAATTTGGCTCAGCGTACTGAATTGGGTCTAGAATGATGTGTGCTAAGTTTCCTGAAAATCGGTCTAGATTTAAATATAGCTCCCATATATACATTTTCGTCCGATTTAATGTAAATGGTGCACCAAAGTCCCTTAATATCCTTCGATTTGCACGAAATTTGGAGTCGCATAATTAATTAGGTCTAGAATGATGTGTGTTAAGTTTCCTGAAAATCGGCCCATATTTAGAGATATATATTTTCTTCCGATTCTATGTAAATGGAGCATCAAAGTCCTTATTTATCTTTCGATTTGCACGAGATTTGGCATAGCGTAATGAATTAGGTCCAGAATGATGTGTGTTAAGTTTCCTGAAAATCGGTCCAGATTTAGATATAGCTCCCATATATAATTTCTGTCGATTTTATGTAAATTGTGCACTTGTGTGTCCTATTGCACACAATTTTGTACAATGAACTGTAGTTAATCTCTGCCAAGTCTCATTGAAATCGGTTTAGATTTTGATATAGCTTCTACATATATATTATCGTCCGATTTAAAGCAAAATTGACACAAATTTTGCACAACGTACTGAAGTTAGTATAACCTAGAGGTAGGCTATAAATGCTTCGATAAGGTGGGTCCAATCGGCACAAAATATTGCTCTACGTACTGAAGTTATTATAACATAAGAAGCAACCCTATATCTGACTAAATCAAAAACTTAGTATATGTGGCAGAATGACATGTTTATTGATCCATTTTTATGTTAATGGTCCTTCAAAAATACGACGTCTGTTAGGATTCATCTGTTGAATATGCCAAAGGAGTGAAGGGTATCATATAGTCGGCCCCGTCCGACTTTACTACTGTCCTTACTGGTGATAGTTATACAATGGAACGGTTATTTATTTTGATATTCGATACCTATGAAACGAAGATAGTGATGTACATATCGAAAACGCGATAGCCGAATGTGCCCCGATGCCCGATGCCTATCTCCCCTATATATTTTCTTATATAGTGATAGATTTTCTTCTGCGGTAATTTCACTATGGTGCATATAACTAATTATTTATATATTGATTGATTATGTATACGCAGTGTGGAACAATCAGGTACTATGGAACAGAATTAGGTGTAATTGAAGTATTTTTAACGAATGTTATACGTTTGTATAAAAGTAATATTGACCCTCAATATTTGGTATATTTCTACACTGTTTTCCAGTCTTTGTACAGTCTACTACCACATAATGCAATAATATAGTCCCATATAAATGCCGTGGCCAATTTGAATTATTTTGAGTCCACATAGTGGTAGAGGTTTTTAGTAGCTATTATATTTATGACCGAGTGAGATGCAATAGAACGCAGCTGATTTATTTTTTGTCTGATTTTATGGTCGCTCCAGAGACCGCAATTATGGCGCTAACATCGCGAATTTTTGCATGGAGAAGGGAATCTGGCCAAAGTATAAATATGCCTGTTTTGATAAAGATCGGTCAATATTAGCAGTACAAATGGTCCCAGACTTTTATGTGAAAAATGACAAAATTTGTATTCTATGGCGAATATATTCACCCCTGAAGGACATAGGCCCGAGATGTTGATAGTATATCCAAGAGGAGTGGTTGACCTTTAAATTGATACCAATTTTATTGTCGTTTGTACTCGGATGTTGAAGTTACACTTAAATATTTGCTGGTGCTTACATATTCAAATATTATTTAGTAACCCCTTACCACACTATAGGGCGGAAATAAAGCCCTGATCGTGGGAAAGGGGATATGGGCATAGAATAAGTATAGTTCTTTTCATGATAATTGGTCAATATTTAGTGGGTCAAACGGACCCAGACTATTGTGTGAAAAATTACAAAAATTGTTGCGTATACATATACTCCTGAAGGATATAGTCTCGAGAAGTTCAAGAGGAGTGTTTGACGTTTAAATTGTACAAAAATATAGTGATGTACCTACTCGTATGTGGATGTTATACTTAAATATTAACAGATGCCTATGTATTCTTGTATTATTAAGTAATCCATTGACACACATGGGGCCCGAAATATGGCGCCATGGAATTTTTCAAGAATTTCCAATCGGGGTCAAGAACCTTTACATTGATACCTAATTGATACAAATTTCGAGAGTTAGTTAGCCTTCTGTGGTAGTTTTGTAGGGTATCATGTTTTCGGCCCCGTCCGACTATACTGCTCCGCTCAATGGTTAATATTTGGATTTTCAAATATGTTGTGCATTTTTTCCACATTCAACAGAAAAATATGATGTTTTCAGATAAATTTCCAGTCTTTATACCATACATCCCACATTCCATTTTGACAATCGCTTTTGGTTCAGACAAGCGAAAGGTAATCCTTCCAATTTCTGATTGTTTACTTAATTTACACAGCTCCCTTCCAACATATTAAAATAAAATGAGTCTTCTATATTCTTATAATGTACAAACACATAATTAAATCATACAGTAAAAATGTATATTAAAAAACAAATATCCTCGCATAATTAAATAACATTTCAATTATATTGCACATCAATTGGATATTGATTAAAAAATATTTAAACATTCAATTTATGTGTTCACTGGTCAATTTGGAATGAACGTGCATATATTTGTTGCAGCGACTAAAAATAATCGCCATCATCAACACCACAGTAATATTATTTGCATTTGTGTCGCAACAATTTTAATATTTATGTGATTTTCCTTGGCGCCAAATAAATTCTCAATTTTGAATGGACAGCAATTTGCAAAAATTTCATTAATTTCCTATTCAGTGCAGCCGAGCTTGTGAAAATCTGCGATACAAATTGTATTTATTAAAGGGGCAAACATCCATGATATTGTATTATCAGAGACCGAAAAGGTCAAACAACTAAGAGAGTGGTGCATGGCACACTGATAAATACGAGGTTGATGTTTTTAACAAATGACATGTCCAAGTGGGGTACCATTATTTGGGGGCTATCCAAAAAATATTTCTGAATTAAATCTATATATATATATATAAAAATGGAGCCATAAAAATGTATACTAACTCATCAATTGAGAACGGCTGGACCGATTTAACTCAAAGTTTCTTTCAGTTGTCGGTAATTACAGTGGGAAGGTTTTTATGAAAGAAAATTTTAAGAAAAATCCGCGAAAATCTTGCAAAAATAATTTAAAAAAAATGGCTGGACCGATTTGACTTAAAATTTCTGTTAGTTATCTGTAATTGAAGTGGAGAGATTTTAATGAAAGAACATTTTGAGAAAAATCCGCGAAAATGTTGCAAAATATATTTTGAAAGATATTAGAATGTCCACACATTTTATATCGAACTTTTATGATTTCATCTCTTCGTAGTTCTTCTTGGACATATTTTGGGCGAAAATTGGCAGCGTATAATATCTTTAAGTAATTTGTCATTTATGGAAAATTCTCAAAATATATTTTAATTTTCTACAATCAATTGGATTGTCATTGCCTTGAAAAAAATATTGTATATATGTATGTATATAAAAATGAATTGCTGTTCATTAGTCTCGCTAAAACTCGAGAATTGCTGAAATTTGCAAAAAAAAAATTATTATGAAGCATATTTGCATTTTCACGAATTTTGTATCAAGATATTTGCACCACGTCGTAGTTGCCTGCCTTCATTTGTCAATTGTTGAAAATTTTAAATTTCAATTGGATTGACATTGTATTTAAACTTTTTTTGTGAGAATACAAAAAATAATTGAGAAGTATATCATTGAATGTACACGCGATCACTGTATGTACACGGTTTTCTATAAAATCCGCGTAAGTTTTGGGACAAATGCAAGGATGAAAATCAGAAGACAGTCGGAATAGTGTTCTGATTCTAAGATTCATGCCCTAGATTAATTTCTTGGAAATAATAATAATAGGGACATGTTGATCCTTATAGTACCTAAAATGTTGCAATGTCACGAGAAATATCAAATCTTCTACTAATCGTCGGTTAATGTCTTTGAACTTATAAACACAACACTTCGCACTTTGTAGATTCCCTAAATCGGTGGGGACAATATTTCAGCATTATGTGGTAGTAAGATGTCCATGCTCTGAAAAAATAATGTTCAAAATTACAGACATACCGGTAATTAAACGGGAAATATTTATGCGTTAGGCCAACCCAATTCGCTCAACGTCTTTACAATACGAAATCTTGGTCCTAAATAGAATTGTTTCCCCAAAAATGTGTTTTACCATCCTGGAATAATATATTAAAGCTACTACAATGGGAACGGATATATGCCAAATTACAGCCGATTATATTTAAAA
>NW_026877560.1:0-21711 GCF_032173495.1 Musca vetustissima
CTAGTAAAAATCCCATACACATACCATTCTGAAATCTGTGAAAGATTCCATGTCAATCGGTACAGGGTATTATGCCTTTGTGCATATGTTTGTCTGTCTGTCCATGTTAAATTGTAAACAAAGTACAGGTCGCATTTATGATCTGATTTGGATGAAATATGGCATAGGACACTTATTTGAAATTAGGAAAAAATCCAGATTTAGATAATGTAAATGGTGTAAAAAAGATTTGGATGAAATATGGCAAGTTTCCTGAAAACCGGTTCAGACTAAGATATAGCTCCCATATATGTATATTTTCTTCCGATTTTATGTTAATGGAGCCCCTATATATCCTTCGGTTTGCACAAAATTTGGCATAGCGTACTGAATTAAGTCTAGAATAATGTGTGCTATGTTTCGTGAAAATCTGTTCAGATTTAAATATATAGCTCTATATATAATTTCGTCCGATTTAAGGTAAATGGTGCACCAAAGTCCTTATATATCTTTCGATTTGCACACAATTTGGCATACTGAATTGAGTCTAGAATGATGTGTGTTAAGATTCGTGAAAATCGGTTCAGATTTAGATAAAGCTATATATTTGTATACCCTTTACCACACTGTGGTACAGGGTATTATGTCTTTATGCATATGTTTGTAACAGGCACAAGGATACGAGATAGGCCCATAGTTCCTTTGGAGAATATGCATAGAATCACTTTCTGAGTCGATTTATGCATGTCCGTCCGTCCGCCCGTCTATTGGTGTTAAATTGTAAACAAAGTACAGGTAGCATTTATAATCCGATTTGGATGAAATTTGGTACAGCTCATTTGTTTGGCCTAAGGACGAACCGATTTCATGTAAATGGTCCGGTTTCATGTAAATGGTGCACCAAAGTCCCTATAATTTCTTCGATTTGCACGAAATTTGGCATAACAGCCTAGAGTGATGTCTGCCAAGTTTCGAGAAAATCGGTCCAGATTTAGATATAGCTCCCATATATAGTTTCGTCCGATTTCATGTAAATGGTGCACCAAAGTCCCTATATATCCTTCGATTTGCACCTATTTATATTTGTTTGAAGTCGATTTACATACTTTGGTCCCATTGTAACAAACGAATTATATGTTGATTGATAGATCTGGGTAGATTCACATTTAGATAAATATCATCAGCGGTTTAATACACCAAGACCTTTGGCGTAAGCCCAGCTAAACAGGGTTGAAAGGGCACCCTCCAGGATGTGTGCAATAGTCATTAGAAACATACCCCCAACCAGCAGGAATACATCATCGGCATTGGCTACAACCTTTATCCCGAGATGATTGAATTCCAGAAGTATCTCATTTATCACCAGAAGCCACAAAAGGGGAGATAGTACTCCTCCCTGTGGTGTGCCTCTCTTGACAGGCTTCCTACGGAACTCTCTCCTAAGGATACATGTGCTTACGAGAGCAGAATGGATGGCTTCCAGTTTCACATTGTTGAAAGCTCCCTCAATGTCGAGGAATTCTGCCAAAGTGTAGCCAGAGGACTCCATATTCTTCTCGATGCACCCAACCACTGCATGCAGGGCTGTATCCACTAATCTGCTTTTGATGTATGCATGCTGGAAGTTGCTAAGTTTGCTTTGGTCAATAGTGTTTCTAATTTCTGAGTTTAGTAACCTTGAGTAGAAAGGAAGAGAGGCTAATCGAAAGCCTAAAGTCTTTTGGTAGCGTATGACTCGGCTTTCCGGTTTTCGGGATGAAAGCAAAAGGAAACGAGAAAGACACATGGTTCCTTTTGAGAATATGCATAGAATCACTTTCTGAGTCGATTTATGCATGTCCGTCCGTCCGTCCGTCCGTCCGTCCGTCTGTCGATGTTAAATTGTAAACAAAGTACAGGTCGCATTTATAATCCGAATTGGATGAAATTTGGCATAGTTCACTTATTCGGCCCAAGGACGAACCCTATTGAAATTGGGAAAAATCGGTTCAGATTTAGATATAGCTCTCTAATTCATTACAGAGTAATGAATTAGGTCTAGAATGGTGTGTGCAAAGTTTCGTGATAATCGGTTCAGATTTGGATATATCTCCCATATATATTTTCGACCGATTTAAGGTAAATTGTGTACCAAAGTCCCTATATACCTTTCGATTTGC
Organism: Musca vetustissima; assembly: GCF_032173495.1. Taxonomy (NCBI): domain Eukaryota; kingdom Metazoa; phylum Arthropoda; class Insecta; order Diptera; family Muscidae; genus Musca; species Musca vetustissima. The sequence goes on from NW_026877560.1 coordinate 2,139, forward strand.
ACGAAATTTGGCACAGCTTAATGAATTAGGTCTAGAATGATGTGTGTTAAGTTTCGTGAAAATCGCTTCAGATTTGGATATAGCTCCCATATATATTTTCGTCCGATTTAAGGTAAATGGTGTAATGAAGTCCCTATATATACTTCGATTTGCACGAAATTTGGCATAGCGTACTGAATTAAGTCTAGACCGATGTGTGTCAAGTTTCCTGAAAATCGCTTCAGATTTGGATATAGCTCCTATATATATTTTCGTCCGATTTAAGGTAAATTGTGTACTAAAGTCCCTATATATCTTTCGATTTTCACGAAATTTGGTGTGTTAAGTTTCGCGAAAATTGGTTCAGATTTGGATATAGCTCCCATATATATGCTCATCCGATATATGCTCATCGATTTGCACGAAATGTGCCTCAGCGTACTGAGTAAGGTATAAAACGGTGTGTGTTAAATTTTGTGGATATAGGTTCAGATTTAGATATAGTTCCTATAAATTTTTTCGTCCGATTTTAGGTAAAAAGTGCACCAAAGTCCCTTTATATCCTTCGATTTGCGCGAAATTTTGACATAGCGTACTGAATTGAGTCTAGAATTATGAGTGTCAGGAAAATCGTCCCTTTATATCCTTCGATTTGCACGAAATTTTGGCATAGCGTACTGAATTGAGTCTAGAATGATGAGTGTCAGGAAAATCGGTTTAGTTTCCGGTTTAGTTTATGTAAATTGTGCACTTAGGTTCCTATATATATATCCTTCGATTTGCACAAAATTTGGCACAGCGTACGGAATTAAGTGTAGAGAGATGTGTTAATTTTCGTGAAAATCGGTTCAGATTTAGAAATAGCTCCCACATATAGATTATATTTTTAACAACGCGGCGTACCGAATAGCGTGTATCAATTTTGCTATAAATCGTTTTCCATAAATTTCCTCATGTTACGCAGGCGGCTCTAAATCTGCTCGAATGAAATTAAAGTTATGATAGGTTGGAAAGTGGGAACATAGACATGCAATTGTTAGGATACCTATGTACAATATACCCAAAGTGGTGAAGGGTATCATATAGTCGGCCCAGTCCGACTTTACTAATTTCCTCTTCATAGTGGAGAATATAAAAAGTTCGGCCCACTTATTTCGTTTTGACTTGTTCGTTTAATATAGCACCGTCTTAACTCAATTCTACACACCAGTATACATAACAAAAAAATTTACAATTACATAGCCTCATATAAGGCTACCGACCGATTTGAATATTTTGGAATGAAACCCGAAGTTTTTGGTGTTATGTATATGTCTTCAACATAACATGAATATTGTAATATGATGTAACCCTTATTTTCAATATTGATTTCAATCCTATGCTATCGTTTGTATCTTTCATTTAACAACAAAATGTCCCTTGCTTCTTGCTCTTCTTAGATACATGCCGAAAAACTTTTCAAACAATTATTTACTTAAATTTCCTAATTTCATTTCGCTATCCTTCAATTCAATTAATTTGACTGAGCACATGTTTACTATTTTGCGGAAATAATAAAAAGTTCTACTACTTCCCCTCAAATATCTATTTGTAATTAAGTAGCGATTAGGTCTAGGTAAACCAAAAGTTTTGCCGTTTTAAACAAATTTGAAAAGTTATCAACTCTGCAAACAAACAAACAGACAGACAGACGAATTTCAGTGTGGTGATATTCTACTACAATTCGCATTTGGTAACATACGTATACATACATACAAAGCGGTTGTTGTTTTTCTTGGTTTACCTCTAAAATTTTGTTAGGCTAAGGATTGGTGTTTGTCAGCCAGCCACGTTTGGAAAATATGTGAAACCACAAAACTACCAAATGATTACTACAACAACAATAATACCATTGACAACAATTTTTGTTGTTGGTGGCACAAACTTTTGTTCAATACCACCAATTTAACTTTTTTCCGCTAGGATTAGCTGTGCGGTTGCCGAATAATATTGTCAACACATTGCCGTGTAAACATTGCCATTATGACACACAATTTTGCGGAAGTTTATCATTGTTTTAGAAGTGATAGCGAAGTGGAATTACTAATAGTAATAGTTTATTTTAAGGCAAAAGGAATGCTAGGAATTTTAAAGCAGTATAGGTTCTTATATAAACAATGAAAACTTGTAAGGCCTAAGGCAAACTTGCCTAGGAATACGATCACCACAATAAACTTTAATTTTAAATCTAGAAAAAACAGAACTTTACAAATAACAATTTGAATTACATTTCATAAACTGAGCTCTTACCAAAATGGACAGTACTGTTATTGTTCTGACATAACCCCCATATGGCGGTCTATGCCATGGTAGAACATAATCCCGGACAAAAAGGTTGTCGTTATAAGCTGGATATTCTAGAAAGTGGACCAATTTTGATAATCCTCGACAGGAATATGCCCAATGATAACTATACCAGTAAGGCAAATAGTAAAGTGGGACTGGGCCGACTATATGATACCCTCCACCACTTTGGATCTGTTGTACATATGTATCCTTACAATTTCATGTCACTGTTCTCTCGAAGGAACATGCTCATGTATTTCTGCAACCTATGCTAAATTTCATTTCATTCGGGCAGCGTACCATAGGACAAATTTATGGAAAACGATTTATAGCAAAACTAATACACGGTACGAAGCACTGTTTCAATCAGGCACCCGTTCGAAACACATATGGAAGCTATAGCTGCATCTGCACCAATTACAACAAACGGGGTATATGTATATTTGGGAGCTATATCGAAATCTGAACCGATGTTCACGAAATTTACACACATCGTTCTAATTCAGGACGCTATGCCAAATTTCGTGCTAATCGAAGGATGGAAACTTTGGTGCACCATTTACATTAAATCGGACAAAATATATATAGGGCTATATCTAAACCTGAACCGATTTTCACGAGACCTAGCACACATAATTTCGATGTTGACGAGAAATATATATAAGAGCTATATCTAAATTTAAACCGATTTTCGCGAAACTTAGTACACATCATTTCGATTTTCACGAAACATAGCATAAAGCATTGTAGACTCAAATCAGTACGATATGCCAATTTTCGTGCAAATCGAAGAATAATCGGACGAAAAAATAAATGGGAGCTTTATCTTAATCCGATTTTTAAGAAATTTAGCACACATTTCGTGCATATATATATAAATATATATATATAGGGTCTTTGATGCACAATTTACCTTAAAGCGGACAAAAATATATATGGGAGCTACATCTAAATCTGAACCGATTTTCACGAAACTTTGCACACATTATTCTAGACTCAATTTATTACGCTATGTCAAATTTCGTGCAAATCGAAGTATACATTGGGACTTTAGTGCACCATTTACATTAAATCGGACGAAACTATATATGGGAGCTATATCTAAATCTGAACCGATTTTCTCGAAACTTAGCACACATCATTCTATACTTCATTCATTACGCTGTGCCACATTTCGTGAAAACTGAAAGATATATATGGACTTTGGTGCACCATTTACCATAAATCACACGAAAATATATATCGGAGCTATATATAAATCTGAACCGATTTTTACCAAACTCAGCACACATCATTCTGCACTTAATACAGAACGCTCTGCCAAATTTCGTGCAAATCGAATGATATATAGGGACTTTGGTGCACCATTTACGTAAAATCGGATGAAACTATATATGGGAGCTATATCTTAATCTGAACCGATTTTCACGAAACTTAGCACATATCATTCTAAACTTAATTGAATACGATATGCTAAGTTTCGTGCAAATCGAAAGATATAAGGGAGCTATATCTAAATCTGAACCGATTTTCAGGAAACTTAACACACATCATACTATACTTCATTCATTACGCTGTGCCACTTTTCTTGAAAATTTAAAGATATATATGGACTTTGGTGCACCATTTACAATAAATCGGACAAAATATATATCGGAGCTATATATAAACCTGAACCGATTTTCACCAAACTCAGCACACATCATTCTGCACTTAATACAGAAAGCTCTGCCAAATTTCGTGCAAATCGAATGATATATAGAGACTTTGGTACACCATTTACCTTAAATCGGGTGAAACTATAAATGGGAGCTATATCTAAATCTGAACCGATTTTGAACCTAATTCAGTAGGTTGTACCAAATTTCGAAAGATATTTAGGGACTTTGGTACCTCATTTACCTTAAATCGGACGAATATATATGGGAGCTATATCTAAATCTGGACGGATTTTTCCCAATTTCAATAGGGTTCGTCCTTGGGCCAAACAAATAAGCTGTGCCAAATTTCATCCAATTCGGATCATAAATGCGATCTGTACTTTGTTTACAATTTAACATGGACAGACGGACGGACGGACGGACATGCATAAATCGACTCAGAAAGTGATTCTATGCATATTATCAAAAGGAACCATGTGTCTACCTCGTTTCTTTTTGTCTGTTACAAACATATGAACAAAGACATAATACCTTTCATGAAAATCATGAAACTCAGCACACATCATTCTAGGACTAATTCATTACGCTGTGCCAAATTTCGTGCAAATCGAAGGATATATAGGCACTTTGGTGCAACATTTACAATAAATCGGACGAAAATATATATGAGAGCTATATCTAAATCTGAACCGATTTTCACCAAACTCAGCACACATCATTCTGCACTTAGTACAGATCGCTCTGCCAAATTTTGTGCAAATCGAAAGATATATAGGGGCTTTGATGCACCATTTACAATAAATCGGACGAAAATATATATGGGAGCTATATCTAAATCTTAACCGATTTTCACCAAACTCAGCACACATCATTCTGCACTTAATACAGAACGCTCTGCCAAATTTCGTGCAAATCACATGATATATAGGGACTTTGGTGCATCATTTACCTAAAATAGGATGAAAATATATGTGGGAGCTACATCTAAATCAGGACCGATTTCCAGGAAACTTAACACACATTATTCTAGACCTTCTTCATTACGCTGTGCCAAATTTCTGGCAAATCGAAAGATGTACACCATTTACATTAAATAGGACGAAAATATATATGGGAGCTATATCTAAATCTGGGCCAAATATGTGACCTATTCCAAATTTCATCCAATTCGGATCATAAATGCGCCCTGTACTTTGTTTACAATTTAACATTGTCAGACGGACGGACAGACGACTTAAAAAGTGATTCTATGCATATTCTCAAAAGGAACCATGTGTATACCTCGTTTCCTGTTGCCTGTTACAAACATATGCACAAAGACATAAACCTGTGTACCACAGTGTGGTGAAGGGTATAAAAATCATTGAAAAATATACAACATTCAGTGTTCATTTAAAATTATATATTCCATGTAATGTTATTAAACATAAACAAAATTGTATTTTTTCCTAACTGTAACCCTCAAGCTCAGTTTCGAGTTAATTTGAATTTTGTGTTTTAATTAATTTGCTGAAATAAAACTATATTTTCAAATTCGATAATTAAATTTCAACAGAAAATATATGCCCATCATGTAATGAGATAGTATGTGCCGACCATGAGGTGTGTGGGCCCATATTTAAAGGGCCTTAAACGGCTAAAGCATGAAATGTGAATAAAAAATTCTGAAATCCATCATAAAAATCCTGAAACTTTGGAAATATGTTCAGGTACCAGATATGAATCTTCAAACTTAATCAAAGTTTAAAAAAATATAATTACGATTTACAAATATTGGACCAAATCGGTGTCCGCGCAGACGAACGCCACTTTAAATTCGTTTCAACACTGTACAAAGACACTTGCGGTATAAAATCAATATTTCGATAACGCACATATTCGTTCATGGATGAGTTTATAATGAAAATCAAGTAGGCCCCTTTTCAAATACGACCTCAATAATCACCCCGCAACACCTCTAAAAATGGATTTACAAAATACGTGTATTTATTTATTATTTTTTGTGTATGAACAAATTAAATGTTAATTATTGCAAATAAATCCCATTTTCCCTCATCTATTTTTGTTGTTGTACTGTAATTAAAATATAGTATTTACGTTTACTTAGCTTATTAGTTTAATGCTACTCGATAATGGTAGAAATCCATAAAATATGAACGAAACCACACACAGCATGCGGTTAGTATTAATTATAAATAATATAGAAGCTATAAAAACCAAATTTGTATTCAATCTAAAAATAACACTTTAGTCAATATTCTGAATAAATATATCAAACATATTTGGTCTAGTAGCACTAATGACACTTAATTTATTGATAAATTGATGGGATTAAATTATTGGACAAAAGCTAAATGTTTTTTATACCCTTCACCACTCTGTGGTACAGGGTATTATGTCTTTGTGCATATGTTTGTAACAGGCAAAAGGAATCGATATAGACCCATGGTTGCTTTTGAGAATATGCATAGAATCACTTTCTGAGTCGATTTATGCATGTCCGTCCGTCCGTCTGTTGATGTTAAATTGTAAACAAAGTACAGGTCGCATTTATGATCAGATTTGGATGAAATTTGGCACAAGTCACTTATTCGGCTCAAGGACGAACTCTACTGAAATTGGGAAAAATCGGTTCAGATTTAGATATAGCTCCTATATATATATATTTAACCGATTTCATGTAAACGGTCACTATATATCTTTAGATTTGCACGAAATTTGGTACAGCCTAATCATTTAGGTCTAGAATGATGTCTGCCAAGTTTCACGAAAATCGGTCCAGATTTAGATATAGCTCCCATATATAGTTTCGTCCGATTTCATGTAAATGGTGCCCCAAAGTCCCTATATATCTTTCGATATGCACGAAATTTGGCATAACGTACTGAATTGAGCCTAGATTGATGTCTGCCAAGTTTCATGAAAATTGGTCCAGATTTAGATATAGCTCCCTTATATAGTTTCGTCCGATTTCATGTAAATGGTGCACCAAAGTCCCTATATATCCTTCGATTTGCACTTAATTAGGTATAACGTACTAAATTGAGCCTAGAATGATGTCTACCAAGTTTCGAGAAAATCGGTCCAGATTTAGATGTAGCTCCCATATATAGTTTCGTCCGATTTCATGTAAATGGTGCACCAAAGTCGCTATATATCCTTCGATTTGCACTAAATTAGGTATAACGTACTGAATTGAGCCTAGAATGATCTCTGCCAAGTTTCGAGAAAATCTGTCCAGATTTAGATATAGCTCCCCTATATAGTTTCGTCCGATTTCATGTAAATGGTGCCCCAAAGTCCCTATATATCATTCGATTTGCACGAAATTTGGCATAACGTACTGAATTGATCCTAGAATGATGTCTGCCATGTTTCGAAAAAATCGGTCCAGATTTAGATATAGCTCCCATATATAGTTTCGTCCGATTTCATGTAAATGGTGCCCCAAAGTCCCTATATATCTTTCGATTAGCACAAAATTTGGCATAACGTACTAAAATGAGCCTAGAATGATGTCTGCCAAGTTTCGAGAAAATCGGTCCAGATTTAGATATAGCTCCCATGTATAGTTTCGTCCGATTTCATGTAAAGGGTGCACCAAAGTCCCTATATATCCTTCGATTTGCACGAAATTTGGCATAACGATAACGTTTTAGATATAGCTCCCTTTTATTATAGATTGATTTTAAGTACTTGACGCGACAAGGAACCAATAGGCTGATAGGAACAAAACGTTCTGAAAATAGTATAACCTAACCTGTGACAAGTTTGTGTGAAATCGCTTAATATTTGGATAGAGCTTCCATATATATTTTCGCCCGATTTCAAGTAAATTGGGCATCAAACTCCTCATGTTAGTCAGATTGACATCAAATTCTGCACAACGTACAAAATTGAGCCTAGAATTACGTAGTTGCCTTTTATAGAAGTACAGACATTTCCAAACGGATGACCTATTTATATTTGTTTGAAGTCGATTTACATACTTTTGTCCCATTGTAACATACGAATGACATGTTAATGGATAGATCTAGGTAGATTCACATTTAGATAAATATCACATATTTTATTTCATCCAATTTCATGTTAATAGTCCTGTTTAATATACCCATAGTGGTGAAGGGTATCATATAGTCGGCCCCGTCCGACTTTACTACTTTCCTTACTGGTTTTTTTTTTTGCATTAACTGCAGGCAAAAATTGGTATAATTTGTTTTTATATTCCCAGAAGGGGTATAAGTAAATTATCTAATTTATTTGCAATAAATCAAAATATACAAATGGTAAAGAATATGCATTACTTAGTAAATTTGAACTGCCAATTTTTGGCTTTCATAGAAGGAAAGAAATAAATTTTTAGTCAAATCGGTCTCGCCGTTCTCAATTGATGATTTACTATACTTTTTTAAATCATTTTTATACCCTTCACCACACTGTGGTACAGGGTATTATGTCTTTGTGCATATGTTTGTAACAGGCAAAAGGAAACGAGATATACAAATGGTTCATTTTGAGAATATGCATAGAATCACTTTCTGAGTCGATTTATGCATGTCCGTTCATCTGTCAATGTTAAATTATAAAAAACAAAGTACCGATGGCACTTATGATCCGATTTGGATGAAATTTGGCACAGCTCACTTATTTGGCCCAAGGACGAACCCCATTGAAATTGGAAAAAATCGGTTCAGATTTAGAATTAGCTCCCATATACATTTTCGTCCGATTTAAGGTAAATGGTGTACCAAAGTCCCTGAAAATGATTTGATTTGCTCGAATTTTGGCATAGTGTATTGAATTAAGTCTAGAATGACTTGTGCCAAGTTTCGAGAAAATCGGTTCAGATATAGCTCCCATATATAGTATCGGCCGATTTTAGGTAAATGGTGTATCAAAGTCCCTACATATCTTTCGATTTGCACGAAATTTGGTATAGTCTACTGAATTAGGTCTAGAATGATGAATGCCAAGTTTCGTGAAAATCGGTTCAGATTTAGATATAGCTACCATATATAGTTTCGGCCGATTTTAGGTAAGTGGTGCACCAAAGTCCCTAAATATCTTTCGATTTGCACGAAATTTGGTACAGCGAACTAAATTAAGCCTAGAATTTTGTGTGCTAATTTTCGTGAAAATCGGTTCAGATTTAGATATAGCTCCCATATATATTTTCGTCCGATTTAAGGTAAAACAAAGTTTTGGAATATCGCCTACTTTTGACCAAAATATAACTTAAACCAGTGAGCGGAGCAGTATAGTCGGACGGAGCCGACCATATGATACCCTACAGAACTTCCACGAAAATCTAACTTTCTGCGGTGTAGTTCTGAGTTTGGGCAATATTTCGCGATATTTGCAACCTCTTGACCAACTATAGGTCAACAAATATTACTAATATTCAGTACAGCCCTTCTAATTACTTGTCCAGATTCCCTCAATTGCAGCCCACAGATCGAGTCGAAAAAAACACAAAAAATTAAGTTTTCGATCCACTTCATCCCAAAATTATTATCTGATCATCATCGAAAATTATAGGCGTTGTCCTTGGCCATAACTGGAACCTCGTGGGAAATTTCAAACCCATCAGCTATATATTTCCGTCAATTAGTGTGGTAATGGTTTTTTATATAATATCTGAATTCGTAAGCACCTGCAAATATATAAGTGTAACTCCCACATCCGAGTACATATGACAATATAATTGGTATCAGTTTAAAGGTCAACCACTCCTCTTGGATATACTATCAACTTCTCGGGTCTATGTCCTTTAGGAGTAAATATATACGCCATATGATCCAAATTTTGTCATTTTTCACACAAAAGTCAGGGTCTATTTGACCCGCTAAATATTGACCGATCTTTATCAAAACAGACATGCTCATCCTTTGGCCCGATCCCCTTCTCCATGTAAAATTTCACGATGTTCAGGCCATAATTGCAGCCTCTGGAGCGACCAGAAAAACCGAAAAAATTAAGTATTTGGTCCATATCATCCCCTAAATATTAACCGATCTTTACCAAAAACAATAGGGATCTTCATTGGGCCAAACCCTTCCTACATGCAAAATTTCGTGAAGATTGGACACACATGTCTAGATCGACTCATCTAGTCGAGATATGAGATCGGTATACTTAAAGGTGGGTCGTTACAAGCTCTTGGGGCTGCACAAATCTATAATACTCTGACAACATAGTTGTGTAGGGTATAAAAGTAAGGAAGATTGGCTTTATCCTAGTTCATACGAGAGCTATACACTCCCAGAGAAACGTGTCAAAATTTTGGATTAATAGTTTTTGAGTTATCGTGCCCGCCATTCGTAAAAAACTGCTTCGAGGAAAATGCGTTTAAAGTTTGAGGATCACTCTTGCCGTCACTTGATGCTGACACAATAAATCGGCTATATCTTCCAGAGTTATTGAGATTTTCACTTTAAATTTTGTAGGGACATTTCAGAATGACAGTAGACTCGAATTAAGGTAAATGGTCCACAAAAGTCACCAAATATCTTTCGATTTGCACGAAATTTGGCATAGCATAGCGATTCAGATTTAAATGTAGCTCCCGTAGCTCCCATACGGCCAAGTGAGACAAAATTTTGAACAGCGTACTGATTTAGGTCCAGACTGATGTATACGAAGTTTTGTTAGAATCGGTTAGGTTTCAGATATAGGTCCAATATATAGTTTCGTCCGAATTTAATTTAACATTCCGGGGTTTTGGCGGCCAAATATGTTAGTCTTAGGTTAAGTTTATACATATCCCTCGTATAAATAGAAGTACCGTCGTATGTTTTATTCGACTAAAAAAATTCCTTTGTAGAAATTCCTCATATTCTATCAAAGTGTTTGAAATTTGAAATATATGTTTGCCGAGAATTTTCAATGTAGATCCATCTTTTGACATAAACCCCATTTTAAGTGTTACGCTAACTATTTTTGGTACTCTAAAGTGGTTGTGATTTGGCATTCCGGATAAAGCTTTTATTCTCATACAACGCCCCTTCTTCATTTTCGGTATGTTGGTGTTCCTAACCCAGTTTTCCAACCTGAGTGCCAATTGTGGTGTACAACTTACATAACATACCCACCAACAATTTATTTCAAATGATCGGGAACTTAATATACCGACCTTTTAAAGAAATGAATGTATATTGCGTGGTGGAGGGTATGAATAGTTCTACCCGGTTGAATTTAATAACGTTTTTACCTGTTCATTTTTGTCAGGAACCTAAATACCTCATTGATTTAAACGCCATGTTTCTTTAAACCAGTCGTGATATTTATTCCAAAATTAGTTCAAGTTCGAAGATGGGTAATATAGGTCCACCTCTTCTGGCATCTTCTCCACGAAATGGTTAAACTTTTGCTCACATTTACTGATATAATAACCATGCGAACGAACTATCCGATTTGAACCAAACTTTGCACAACATATTATTTCTACAAAGCCTAGATCAAGTCCGAAAATGGGACCCATTGTTCCACTCTTACTGTTACCTCTCCCACAAATGGTCAAAATTTTCAATATTTATAAATACAATAATTAACGAAAGGAATGTCCGATTTGAACCTAGATGAATTCCGGAACCAAAGGTCTACTCCTTCAATATCATATGAATGGACTATCTGAGTTGAACCAAACTATATACTGACTATTACGACCCTCACTTTCTCGTACATTCTCCACAAGGGGCAAATAATTTATAAATTTGTAAACTTAATTTGATGCGAATTGAACGACCGATTTGATCAACATAAAATCCGAAACTTCGCGAGTGATAATACCTGTGTGTGATTCCGAAAATCTAAGATTTTTTCGGCTGAAGATATATATTCTATCATAATACCGACTGACACCTCTTTACGTGTTTAACCAGATTTTCGTATAATAATCCTGATTTCTGTACAAGTTTTAAACAACCAATAAAACTTATATGCCCATCATTTGAAGCCTTAAAAATTGTTATAAAGTTGTCCGTGTACCCAACGTCCTGTGGGATATCCTATGATAGTCATCACCCCAACATGATTACTTTCCTAATTGGCCACTTTTATGTTTCTAAAACCTTAGATATGCACATACAAATGAAATTAATCAAAATTGTCAAATTGCTTTTATCATCCTAACTGATTTCAAACATTTTGTCTTTATTACAGAATCTCTCACATACGTCGTAGACATTGCCCCCAAATAAATCCATTTGATTTATTTGCCTTTTCCTTTTATGCTTCCCAAAGGTATTTTCCATCTGTCATTGTACCTTTTGCTGTTGCAAAAATTCTCGGAGGAATCCGCAGTCGGGACCTTTACAAAAATGTAATTAAATTTATTCACGTGTTCGTTTCTTTTTGGGGGGCATAGCGGCCACAAACGACACATTCCCAACTAATTGATATTTTAATGGCAAAGGATATTCCACAAGGACATATTTCGAATATTTCACATTATTGCTTCCAATATCGAATATAATTGGAATTGAAAATATTCACAAACATATATATGGATGTATTCACACATACATTTGTTATCAGCCGGGGAATCCATAAATTTACGTTGATACAACCTTATGAGTAAAACATAACCTCAAATATGTGCCTAAAACAAATTCCATTTTAAATCAAGTTAAATCATGTTCTGTTTTCAGTGAAAGTGAAATTTTGTTGTAAATTCATTGCAAATTCTTGTTTTTACATTTTAATTTAATTAGAAATATTTCAAAAGCAGACAACTTTTTACGATTGGTTTCCGCAGCGTTAAATAAAATGCCTGTTGCCTGCCAAATAAATGACTGGCAAACTTTTGCCAGGCAATACAAAATTTTGTTCTTGTTGTTGTTGGCCTTTGACAAACCCCCGTACGTACTTACTAACCGACTTTTTGGAATATAAAATTCGAAAGAAGAATTTTTATTTATTTGATTCGTTTTTTTCTTTTTTGTCGGGAAAAGTGAAATTAAATTTTCATTTCAGCAACAGACCAACCGAATTTGTTATGCCTGCTTGTGTGCCAGTCTCAGCTCTGGCAATAAAAAATAGAATTCTTAAAAAGTGCTGCGTCGGGGAGGGAGAGAAAAGCCAACAGTCATTAATGTTAATTAGTCGCGAGTTTGTTGTTTGTCTATGTATGTGTGTGTGAGTATCAGCAGCCAGGCATGTGTTTTTGAAGTAAAGGAGAAAAATCCAACATTTCATAGATCCCTGTTAGACAAGACCGACAATGCCAGCCACAAATTTTTAGGAAATATTTTGTTAATTAACTTCAAGATTTTAATGAAGTTCTTCTAATGAAATTCGCGATTTGTTATTTTTGTGACATAACTGACGTTTATACTGGCATCTGATGAGATATTTTTGTGTAATATTTAGGATGGTGTATTTTGTGTGGTTGTGACAACTTCGCCTCAGTTCTCCGCTGATGTATTTGAAGTATTCGAAATTTGTGTGAGTTCCTATCAAAATGATTTCAATATGAGTCTAAATTTTGGCATCTGATTAGTTATGTCTGTGAAATATAGAAAGGAGTGTTAGTGTGTGTGTTGGGTCAAATCTACCTCTATTGTGAGCAAAAAAGAAACACATTAATGGTTCCATATGACGAAACTGTAATAGTTGAAAGCATACATGGTGATAATGATACGAATAGTGGTATAGAGTGATAAGTAACGTACTGGGCGGTTTCAGATACTTTGAAGGTCTTGTCGATATTTTCTAACTTCAGTGACTAGAAATTGGGCAAGTCTATAGACTCGTTCAACAAATTCGTCTTAGGATAATAGGGCCATGCCCCCAGGTGCTAGGGCGCCCATTACCCCACGAATAAAATCTGACTTGTCTTCCACGATCACTTACCAAATACTTTACCAAATATTTATAAAAAAAAACCAGTAAGGAAATTAGTAAAGTCGGACGGGGCCGACTATATGATACCCTTCACCACTATGGGTATATTAAACAGGACTATTAACATGAAATTGGATGAAATAAAATATGTGATATTTATCTAAATTTGAATCTACCTAGATCTATCCATAAACATGTCATTCGTTTGTTACAATGGGACAAAAGTATGTAAATCGACTTCAAACAAATATAAATAGGTCATCCGTTGGGCTATATCTGTACTTCTAGAAAACGCAACTACGTAATTCTATGCTCAATTTTGTAAGTTGTGCAAAAGTTGATGTCAATCTGTCTAACATGAGCAGTTTGATGCCCAATTTACTTGAAATCGGGCGAAAATATATATGGAAGCTTTATCCAAATATTAAGCGATTTCAAACAAACTTGTCACAAGCTAGGTTATACTAATTTCAGAACGTTTTGTTCCTATTGGTTCCTTGGTGCGTCAATTACTTAAAATCAATCTATAATAAAAGGGTGCTATATCTAAATCTAGGCCGATTTTCACGAAACAAGGCAGATATCACTCTAGGCTCAATTCAGTACGTTATGCCAAATTTCGTGCAAATCGAAGGATATATTGGGACTTTGCTGCACCATTTACATGAAATCGGACGAAACTATATATGGGAGCTTTATCTAAATCAGGACCGATTTTCTCAAAACTTGGTAGACATCACTCTAGGCTTAAGTCAGTACGTTATGCCATATTTCCTGCAAATCGATGGATATACATGGACTTTGGTGCACCATTTACATGAAATCGGACGAAACTATATATGGGAGTTATATCTAAATCAGAACCGATTTTCACGAAACAAGGCAGACATCACTCTAGGCTCAATTCAGTACGTTGTGCCAAATTTAGTGCAAATCGAAAGATATATAGAGACTTTGGTGCACCATTTACATAAAATCGGACGAAACTATATATGGGAGCTATATCTAAATCTGGACCGATTTTCTCGAAACTTGGCAGACATCATTCTAGACTCAAGTCAGTACGTTATGCCGAATTTCGTGCAAATCGAAAGGTATATAGGGATTTTGGTGCACCATTTACATGAAATCGGACGAAACTATATATGGGAGCTATATCTAAATCTGGACCGATATTCTCGAAACTTGGCAGACATCACTCTAGGCTCAATTCAGTACGTTATGCCAAATTTCGTGCAAATCGAAGGATATATAGGGACTTTGGTGCACCATTTACATGAAATCGGGCGAAACTATATATGGGAGCTATATCTAAATCTGGACCGATTTTCGCGAAACTTGGCAGACGTCACTCTAGGCTTAATTCAATACGTTATGCCAAATTTCGTGCAAATCGAAAGATATATAGGGACTTTGGGGCACCATTTACATGAAATCGGACGAAACTATATATGGGAGCTATATCTAAATCTGGACCGATTTTCACGAAACTTGGCAGACATCATTCTAAACCTAAATGAGTAGGCTATACCAAATTTCGTGCAAATCTAAAGATATATAGGGACCGTTTACATTAAATCGGTTAAATATATATATGGGAGCTATATCTAAATCTGAACCGATTTTTCCCAATTTCAATAGCCTTCGTCCTTGGGCCGAATAAGTGACCTATACCAAATTTCATCCAATTCGGATCATAAATGCGACCTGTACTTTGTTTACAATTTAACATGGACAGACAGGCAGACGGACGGACGGACATGCATAAATCGACTAACATATGCACATAGACATAATACCCTGTACCACAGTGTGGTGAAGGGTATAAAAACTAATTATCCTCTTTCATTGACAGGCTAAGAAGTTTCCGAACCGCCCTCGTTCGGAAACTTGAACCGCCCTCGTATACACCCAAAGTGATGAAGGGTATCATCACTTTGGTTATATAACTTTTGGACTTTTCTTAATGGTATTCGGTCCACTGATTCTGGTGCACCCACAACAAATTGCTAACAATTTAAAAATTTTAAAGTTCATATAAATAAATATTTTTAGGATGTTACCATCGGACGGTATGTCACATCACAATATTTTGGTCTTTGAGAGAGCATCGGTAAGATGGGCAATTGGTCGGGCGGTATACGTGTTAGGTAGGAAATGTTAAACTTTCTAATGGAAATATGGAAAGAAGAACAGAATTGCTAGAAAATCTTTGGACTATGTTATTGAAGTTTCAGGAGATAATATTGAAAAATAAAAATATTTTTGGAAAACTAACTATCCTCTTTCATTGACAGGCTAAGAAGTTTCCGAACCGCCCTCGTATACACCCAAATTGATGAAGGATGTCATACCTTTGGGTATATGGCATTGAACCCCTCTCGTATACACCCAAAGTGATGATACCCTTCATCACTTTGGGTATATGACTTTTGGACTTTTCTTATTGGTATTCGGTACACTGATTCTGACGCACCCACCACAAATTGCTAACCATTTAAAAATTTTTATAGTTCATATAAATAAATGTTTTTAGGATGTTTCCATCGAACGGTATATCACATCACAACATTTTGGTCATTGAGAGAGCATCGGTAAGATGGCCAATTGGTCGGGCTGTATACGTGTTAGGTAGAAAACGTTAAACTTTCTAATGGAAATATGGAAAGACGTCAGACAAAATTTTATTCTGATTTCTTTTGTGAGATACATATGTATTTAAAATTAGCTAAAGATCTAATATGTCAAAACATGGAGATACATGATTATAGTCTGTCTCAATACTGTATTTAGGCACACTTCATGACTGAACTAGTTTGTTGAAGTATATATACCTACACCTGTGTAGAGAATATTCAATGTCCCTGCTTAATTTTTCGTTAATGTTCGTAACCCAGTATTCTACATAGATGTCTGTAATTTGCTATATTAATTTCTCAGAGCATCAAAAACCTAAAAATAAATAATTTTCATTGAAACATTCTCCACATAAAGCTCCCGACAGGTGTTAATAAGTTTGGCTCGGGATGTTTAACTTGCCTCTTCTTTCATTATTATATTTTTGTGGTTAACAATATGTCTGCTTTATTTATAGCCTTTTCAAATAAATAAGTAAATTTACTAAAACTTTTACTTAATATCATTCATTTAGACATGACATATTAGGTTTATGTAATATGTCTGCAATCGCAGCTGTGTGGTAAGGCGCTTGATTGATGGCGAAAAAAATGAAGAATGAACATCAATGTAATTTTTATTTTCATGTCAGAATGATAAAAAGGCGGCTTATGTAGAAATACAACAAAAGAAAAAGTTCGTCCCTACTATTTGAAATGTCTAAACTAATATTCCATCTCAAAAAAACTTAAAATTCGCCGCCATAAAATGTAAAAATTTGAGATTGTAAATCCTTACCCAATTCACAAATACAACAAATTTTACTTTCACATCATTTCGACACGAAAAAGAACTTTTAACTTGTTTTTACAAAATTGTTGTTACAAATTAAATTTGGCAGCACAGCAGGCAGGGACAGAAGCAATTTTAAATCCATTGCCTTTTCTAATTTATCATCGGCGTGGCGTTAACCCATATTTAAGATGCGATTTAAATCCCATACGCTTTGGTAGTTGTTATACTCTTCACCACACTGTGGTACAGGGTATTATGTCTTTGTGTATATGTTTGTAACAGGCAAAAGGAAACGAGATAGTTCCTTTTGAGAATATGCATAGAATCACTTTCTGAGTCGATTTATACATGCCCGTCTGTTTGTGTTAAATTGTAAACAAAGTACAGGTCGCAAATATATATATATATATATATATATATCTTTCGAGTTGCACGAAATTTAGTATAACGTACCGAATTGAGCCTAGAACGATGTCTGCCAAGTTTCGTGAAAATCGGTCCAGATTTAGATATACCTCCCATATATAGTTTCGTCCGATTTCATGTAAATGGTGCACCAAAGTCCCTGAAAATCATTAGATTTGCACGAAATTTGGCATAACGTATTGAATTAAGCCTAGAGTGACGTCTGCCAAGTTTCGCGAAAATCGGTCCAGATTTAGATATAGCTCCCATATATAGTTTCGCCCGATTTCATGTAAATGGTGCACCAAAGTCCCTATATATCCTTCGATTTGCACGAAATTTGGCATAACGTACTGAATTGAGCCTAGAGTGATGTCTGCCAAGTTTCGAGAATATCGGTCCAGATTTAGATATAGCTCCCATATATAGTTTCGTCCGATTTCATGTAAATGGTACACCAAAGTCCCTATATATATTTCGATTTGCACGAAATTTGGCACAACGTACTGAATTGAGCCTAGAGTGATGTCGGTTCAGTTTCGTGAAAATCGATCAAGGTTTAGATATAGCTCCCATTTATATTTTCGTCCGATTTCATCACCAAAGTCCCTATATACCCTTCGATTTGCACGAAATTTGGTATAACGTACTGAATCGAGCCTAGAGTGATGTAGAGTATCATATAGTCGGCCCCGTCCGGCTTTACTACTTTCCTTGCTGGTTCTTTTTACACATTTTCGTAAAGGGGATAGTCGCCATTACGTGGTAGCGTATGGTTTTCTATTTGGTTTTTAGTTTTCATCCCAAACATGTAGGACGAGAAAGACTTTCAGGATGTTGTTTTGTTGTTGTTGTGCAAATATGTTAACCATTATAAAAATGTGAACCCTTTTTTCTGAAGCCCAGACATTTACCCTTTCATCCACACCTCTCACATTGAGCGTATGTGTCCCTTTTTTTTACTATACGGCGGATAAGCATTAACTTAGCTTTAGCTGCTGTTACGTGTCTCTTTTTTTGTTTTTGTTCGCATTACAGCGAGGATACAGTTAATGTACGCGTAAGGGTATTCATTTTTCCGATGTTGTTGTTGATGTTTGGGAAAAGATTTGTGCATATGTGTTAGTTGTTACTAAATTACAGACACTAAAAATTTTCTCGCATACGAGTGTAGCAGATGTTTGTTGTTGTTTTTTTTGTCGTCGTCTCCTTGAAAATATTTTGTTTACATTTTTCGTTGTCACTTTAATGTTTATTAAGTATGGATGAACCTTTTTTCGGTATCTTGTTTTGAAATTGTTACCATTTTTTGTAGCTGTTGTTAAGAACAGTGGAAATTGTGTCAATAATTTAGAAAATAAACATGTTTAAACTTTGATAAGTTCGTTCGGGCCGAACTATGAGGTGGACAGTCAAAATACCTGAAATGGATCGAGACTTTTATATGGCAACTATACCATGGTAAATTGCCGTTAGGAGAAAAAACCAAAAGCAAACATTCAGGTTTAGAAACTTGTGCTAACTTTGAAGATTCCGAAAATGATATGTGAACTGCCTATGTGGGCTATGTAGAAACAGGGCCATACCCAAAACCGATTGGTATTTATAAGTAGAAGAACGTGTTTGAGATCCTCATAATATCGAAAATTCGGATTACCAGTATATGGAAGCTACACAAAATTGTGGAACGATAGTGTTAGTTTTTGGTAGGAAGAAATCGTGAACTAAATTTTGACAGGTATTATCCATCCAGAGATGTTACAAATACAAGAAAAAACGCCTTTAAGTGGTGTGTATTAAAAAATTCTTAAAAAGGTCGGGAACTTCATACGGTTTCTATATCATTATACCCTATACAACTATGTTGTAAGGGTACAATAGCTTTGTGTCGCCCCAAGAGTTTTGTAACACGGCGAAATATTGGTCCTAGGCCCACTATTTAGTATACC
>NW_026877561.1:0-21909 GCF_032173495.1 Musca vetustissima
TTATACTCAAATCAGTACGCTATACCAAATTTCGTGCAAATCAAAAGAAATATGTGGGTCTTTGGTGCTCCATTAACATAAAATCAGAAGAATATATATATGAACCGATTTTCACGAAACTTAGCACACATCACTCCCGACTTACTTCCATACGCTTTGTCAAATTTCATGCAAATCGAAAGATATAGGGACTTTGGTGCACCATGTACATTAAGCAAGTATTGCAAAACATTGTCCAGGCTCGGAATCGAGATCCGCAAAAAGTTAAAGTTCAGTTAAGAATTCACATATGCCGTTTTCTTGGTTTGGTATTGAAAACATTGTTGACTGTTCTATATCGTCAATTACACTAATAAAAAGTTGTTATCTGCTTAAAAGTTTCCTTTGAGTGGTAGTGTAGGTAAATTTATCTAACTTCAAGATAAAAATCTTTAACTTATAAAGTGGCAATTATTATTTGTACATTCTGTTCTCTCAGGATAAAAGAGCGCATTCTCTTGCCAAAAGAGAATATGCTATGCCAAAATACTGAGAGTCAAACATAACATTTTGCTCCCATTCACTGTTAACTGCTAACATCAAAGGACAAGACAACAATAATACGCAACAATGGTCCCCAATAGCAGTCAGTACGAAATAGATAAGCGAACGTGAAGGTACTACGAACGGAAAAATTTCGTTATTTTGTCGGTTTGTTGTTAATGTTCTGAATCAACAAACCAAACAAATCGCAGACCATATAATAAAGGACTAGTAATTTTTGAATTGTGTTGTTGTTATTGTTCTTCGAGTGCTACTCTGTTGCACATACATTTTACTGTTGTTGCCATTTGTGGTGTGTGTGAGTGTGTTTGTTTTCTGATACGAAAGCCGGCGGCGGCGGCTTGGTTGTTTGTTTGTGGTATATTCCACATTGGGAACCATCAATATGACGGTGTATTGTACATACGGGAACAAATTACATTAAAAAACGTGCAAACAATTCGCCCTAGTTGACCATACGTTTACATTTTTTGGTGCGGCCAATCACTGGAATATCTACAGAATACAGAACAGAGAAAGTTTGTTAAAAGGATGTAACAAAGAAGGCCCACGGCGAATATTCTGTGTTGTGTGTGTGTGTTGCACATTAAAAATTAAGTGAATTGTGTTGGTTGTCCGTACTGCTGCGGGCTGAAATAAATGTGAAATCAAAGTACAAGCACTTTAGAGGTGTGATGGAATTAATAAGAAGATTAATTTAAAATTATAACATTTCAACGGTGAAATTATTTTTAAAAATTAAATTAAAAACCAGCAAAGCCATTCGAGATTAAGTAATAATTAAAACCAGTGAGCGGAGCAGTATAGTCGGACGGGGCCGACCATACGATACCCTACACAACTACCACGAACTCTAACTTTCTGAGGATGTTTATTCCGAGTCTGAGTAATATTTCGAGATATTTGCCCCCTCTTGTCCGATTAGAGGCCAAAAACTCCTCTTCCTTACTTTTTTTCGAATATTCAGTCTAGTCCTTATAATTACTTGTCCAGATTACCTTCACGGTGGGTTGTGTTGTGATTTTCGGATTATACTCTACTCGAAAACATACAAAAATTATGTTTTCGGTCCATTTCATCCCAAAATGTTAATCTGATCATCACTGAAAATTGTAGGCGTTGTTCTTGACCATAACTGGAACTTCATGAAATATTCCAAAGTCATCAGCGCGATACTTCACCCTCTAATGTGGTAATGGGTTACTAAATAATATCTGAATACGTAAGCACCTGTAACTATTTGACTGTAACTCCCACATCTGAGTAGATACATCACTATATTTGGTATCAATTTAAAGGCCAACCACTCCTCTTGGATATGCTATCAACTCCTGGGTCTACATCCTCCAGGAGTAAATATATATGCCATAGAATACAAATTTTGTCATTTTTCACACAAAAGTCAGGGTCCATTTGACCCGCTAAATATTGACCGATCTTTATCAAAACATGCATGCTTATTCTCTGGCCCGATCCCCTTCTTCATGCAAAAATTCGCGGTGTTTGGGCCATAATTGCGGCCTCTGGAGCGACCAGAAAAACCGACAAAAATAATGTTTTTGGTCCATTTCATCCCCTAAATATTAACCGTTATTTTCCAAAAACAATAGGGGTCTTCATTGGCCAGAACCCTTCCTACATGCAAAATTTCGTGAAGATTGGTCCATAACTGCGGCCTGTATCGTGTTTACAAATTATAATGGACAGACGGACGGACGGACGGACGGACGGACACACATGTCTAGATCGACTCAGCTAGTCGAGATATGACGATCGGTATACTTAAAGGTGGGTCTAGGACCAATATTTCGCGGCGTTACAAACATTTGGGGCTGCACAAAGCTATAATACCCTGACAACATAGTTGTGTAGGGTATAAAAAATGTCACAATAAATAAAAATCAGCCGCATTACTTAATTTCCAAGTAAATTTTCGATTAAATCTTTTATTTAATATGTCTTCGATGACAGTCCCAATTCCTTGCCATTTGAAACCACAGATTTCCGGTAAACCTCAATAAAACCAAACCGTATTGATTCTCTTTATGGCAAATAAATTACATTTGTGTATTTTTGGTGTGCGGTGTTTAATGACATCGAGGTTATACAGATGTTGGAAGCCAATATAAATACAAATTGTCTGTATGTGTGTGTGTATTTGGAAAAGTTATTAAATATTGTACGTGTGCTGAGGTCAACATAAATCAAAAGGAAATGGATAATTAAGAACTGTTATTGCGATACATAAATTTTATTGGCAGAATAGAAAGAAGAAAGTGAGTGTGAAATAAACCATATTACAATAATGGCTAAACATACAATAAAAATATATTATTTATAAAGGTCTTATGTTTTCTTTACACAATTAAGCCGATTGTACTGAAAACTACATATAATGGTCCTTTCATGAAAAATGTAAAAACATGGCAGTGAAAATTTATAAAAATCGCCAAGCGGTCCATACCATTCATTTGACAAATTATTATATTTACTGCTAGAACTTTATGATGGAAATTACATTCAACAAGTAAAGTACCCAAGTCGGACGGGCCTTCATCACTTTGAGAAAATAGAATAGATGTTGACAAGATTTTTACACCCTTCACAATACTGCGGTATAGGGTATTATGTCTTCGTCGAAGTGAGATAGACACATGGTTCCTTTTGAGAATATGCATAGAATCACGTTCTGAGTCGATTTAAGGATGTCCGTACGTATTTTTGTCTGTCCACGTTAAATTGTAAAAAAAGTACAGGTCACATTTATGATAGGAATTGGATGATATTTTGTCAAGGCACATTTATTTGGCCAAAGACCTCTATTGAAATTGGGAAAAGTCGGTTCAGATTTACATATAGCTCCCGTATATATTTTCGGTCAATATTAAGTAAATTGTACTGCAAAGGCCCAAAGTTAGGCCAATTGCCGCAACATTTTGCAAAACGTACCAAAGTTAGTTTAACCTAAAGTGTGTAAAGTTTCGTTGAAATCGATTCATATTTTAATGTAGCTCCCATATACATATAGTTTCGTCCGATTTTAAGCATTTGGTACACCAACGACCCAATGTTAAGGCGATCAGCACAAAATTTTGCACAAGCAATTGAAGTTACCATAACATAATGTGTGTAAAGTTTTGAAATCGGTTCAGATTTAGATATAGCTCCCATATATATATTTTCTTCCGGTTTTAAGTAAATGGTGCACCAAAAACTCAAAGTTTTTCCGCTTGCCGAAAAACTGGTCACAGCGTACTGAAGTTACTATAATATAACGTCTGTCAAGTTCTGTTGAAATCGGTTCAGATTTAGATTACCTACCATATACATTTCCGTTCGATTTTCTGTAAAGGGTGCACAAAGAACCAAAATTATGCCGATTGCCACAAATTTTGCACAAGGTACTGAAGTTTGTATAGCCTAACGTGGATTAAGTTTTTTTTGAAATCGGTTCAGATCTAGATATAGCTCTTATATATTGTTTAGTCCGATATTCTTTAAAGAGTACACGAAAGACCCAAAATTAGGCCGATCGCCACAAAATTTTGCACAAGTTACTGAAGTTTGTATAGCCTGACGTGGGTTAAGTTTTGTTGAAATCTTTCCAGATTTAGATATAGCTCCCATTTATAGTTTCATTAGATTTTAGGTAAATTGTGTACCAATGCCCAATTTTTCAAAACGTACTAATATTAATGTAGGCTAACGTGTGTAAAGTTTTGTTGGAATCGGTACAGATTTGGATGTAGCCCCCATATATAGTTTTGTCGCATTATAAGTATATGGCGCACCAACGACGCAATGTTAGACCGATTTGCACAAACTTTTGCACAACGTTTTGAAATTAATGTAGCCTAAAGTGTGATAAGTTTTGTTGAAATCGGACCCGATTTGGATATAGCTCCCATATACATTTTAGTCCGAATTTATGTAAGTAATGCAATAAGGATCCAAAATTTGACTTATAGACACATAAAGGCTCTTCGTGGCTCCAAATAATCAACGATGTCCGAATGAGATTTGACTAATGACTCTACATCTGTCCAAATGATAAAATTAGTGTAGGTTGCAAAACGACATGTTTATGCACTGATCTAAGTCTGTTCATATTTGGATAAAGACCATATATTTAAGTTTATACAATTTCATGTCAATCGTTCTTCAAAAATGTGACGTCGTTAGGGTGCATCTGTTGACTATACCCAAAGTGGTCATATAGTCGCTATAGTTCATTTCGGTATTTGGGATAACATTTATTACGAAGTTTTTCTACCCAGTGAGAACAGAATATAGAGAATTACATTAGCCTAGGTTGAAAAACGTGCCCAAAAACTCAAATACAGAATATTGGGGGTACTGTTTTATGGGGGCTACCCTAAAAAGTGAATCTATTAATCAATGCCTAACATCCAAGGAGTTGTAGCAATGTATGTACAAAATTTCAAAGCTTTATCAGACCTTATTAAGACATTGGGTCTTAAATGAATTGCAAACGTTATATTTAATATATACTCCACCATGTGGTAACCCATCAACCTACTATTCCTTTTATTCCGAGGTGGAATAGCAATTAAACAATGATTGTTTCCTCAACAGTTGGTTTTTTGTTTCTCATTGCAAAATTTTTGTTTTCTCAATATTTCTTCTTTTATTTGTCCTGCTGTCCTGTCTGCATTTGAACTTTAGCATTTGCCATGAGTGTTAGACAAATCAGTGTCTATGTTTTAAATATAGTTTTCTATCTCTTTCATCTCTATTCTATTTTCTAGCAAGATTTCATTCACAAGAAGCTATATTTCAAGAGAAAAACTTTTCATTTGTGTTAATTTGTATCGTTCGGAAAAAGAGTTTCCCAGAAATATGATGCAATGGTTATGATTCTGGTTTTCGGTTTTGCACAAAAGAAATGCGGAATTACTAACCATCTCGTAACAAGTTTCTCATATTCTTCATTAGAACATTTTTGCTGTACTTGCAGATAATGTATTCGAGGAATTTCAATGAAAAAATAATGAAATTGCCATTGAATGTGTTAGAAAGATGTGGGTGAAATTGTCATGGTTCGTTGATAGCTATTTTATTTCAGAATAAAAGTAACATATTTGAATACAATATAGGAGAATCGTTTCCTCCAAGTCTGCCACGAATGGCGACTAAATTGAAATATTTTTGTATAATCATTAAAGTTGAAATCTATTGAATATGTTAAAAAATAATGAATTTACTTGTCCTTGAAAGGCGCATACATTACATTCAGCACTTATTTACACAAAGAACCTCAAAAACCGCACTACATGATAAGTATATTTTTACAATTATAACATAGTGGAAGTTCCCATCATGCGGGGAGAACGTTATAATTAAAATAATATATAATTTCGGTCAACGCGAAGTTCTCCTCATTGGAGGCCTGACCACGTTTTCCAAATTCCAAATATGCTGGTCATATAAACTATTTTTATTATACTGACTATAAAAAACGAACCATATCATGGCATGAATGAGTTTAGCTAAAAAAAATGCGTTGCTATCCGTTCATGTTTTATGATAACACCCACACGAACTCCCAAATTACGGAACTTTAAAGTTTACAGTCGCATTTTCTAACAATGGGTCTATTATTTGGCATTCTGGGTACATAGGACGCGACATATATTTATGCAGAAAAAAGTTTAAAGTTATCGCCCCCAATTTCGGTATTTTAAAATGTGAAATTCTGTATTTCACATTTGTAAAAATTTTTAACATATAATATATAAAGAACCCGGCCCATATTCCGTATTTTTACTATTGTTAACCTAATTTCCCCCACTAAAGTGGTTGTAATTTGACATTCATGGTTCTCAAAAGAATAGAAACAAATCCTTGTATTTTTTTTCTTTGTTTTCTCTCAAGGTCGAATTTTCTAAACACGGTTTTGTAGTTTGATATTTAATTACACTGTGACACAAAATCGAGGTCATGGTCTGAGGAGTTGAAAATTCTTTGTGGAATTCATCCCTTGGCGAGTATATTAAGTACACCGTAGAACAAATTTTAATACTAAAATTTATGAAGAAAAATTTTATATCTTGTTTACATACTTTGCAGGTTATTTTTGAGATCAAAAGTCTCATTGGGTGACACCTTTTTCTACCGATAATTAGCGGTAACTGGACCATCTGGACATTGTATAGGTTTGATTAAAATATAAGCTTGTACTTCGTTCACATTATGTTATAAAAATCATTTTTATCAATACGTTGAACATTTTGTGGGAGAGATAAGGGATGGAGGGGAATGATATTCTGCAACTTCGAACTTGATTTATGCTTTATAATAGAAATGAATATTCATGGCCCTAGCCTAATTTTCTGATCTAAGTGTCTGTAGTTTAGAATTAATTTTGGTTATTTTGAATGGTCCCAGTATTGACCATCTCTGGGTACAACCCGCAGACAGAACGTTGTAATACAATGTGGGTTAGTTTGAGGATTTTAGGCAACTGTTCCATGCAAAAAAATTTGCCAATATCGAACGAAGTTTTGTGATTTGAGACGTACAGAGTGCCAGATTTAATCTAAAATGAGGAGTGTAAAGTGTTGTCGAAATCCATTCAGATTTAGGTATAGCTTATATATATATATATGTATTCGTTCGATTTTATATAAATTATGCAACCAAATAAGTTTGTCCGATCTCATATTAAGTATTTATAGTTAATATAATATTATCCAATATTTGTTAGATTGATATGAATATTTGTCCAGCGTATCGAAATAAGTCTAGAATGACGTGTTTTTAATTTGCTTTAAAACGGTTCAGATTGCTTGTATAGTTCAGATATAGAGATATTTCCCATATAATAGTGAGGGTGGCGCCTTTTATTCTTACATATCAGAAAAAAAAATTAAACAATGCAGATCAAAACTTTTTAAATCATAAAAAAACTTAAAACCAAAAGTTAACTTCATACTATATGGTGAAAATTACAATTTAATTTCCATTTGAAATTTAAAGAGAAATCGAAGCCAAAAGTTACAAAGCTGTTTTAACTGGTGTTTACTGGCCATGTTCAAAGGTGTCCCCTGTGTCATTTTATGGAAATTTATAATAATGTTTTGTATTTAATGTTTTTAAAGAAATTACATTAGTTATATTTGAGTTGATTGTTAAAATGCAAAAAAAAAAAAAAAATTAACGAAAGAAACGATTCCAGAATACTCCTGCGCCCTTACAACAACAAAATTAACCAGTAAGGAAAGTACTAAGGTCAGACTGGGCCGACTATATGATACCCTTCACCACCCTGGGTATATTGTACATATGTATCCTTACAATTGCATGTCAATGTTCCGTCGAAGGAACATACACATGCCATTCTGCAACCTATGCTAAATTTAATTTCATTCGGGTAGATTTACAGTCGTCTGTGTACCATGGGACAAATTAATTCGCCGTTGTGCAAAATTTCGTGTCAATCGGACTAGCATTAAGAGTTTGGTGCACCATTTATGTAAAATCGGACCAATATATACGCATATGTGGGAGCTATATCGAAATCTGATCTGAAACTTGCCACACATCATTCTAGACTCAATTCAGTACGTTATACCAAATTTCGAGCAAATCGAAGGATATAAAGGGACGTTGGTGCACTATTTACCTAATATCGGACGAAAATATATTTGGGATCCCTTGTATTAGGATGCATCTGTTTAATATACCCATACAGGTGAATTTATCCGCGTTTTTCAATCAAATTGGCCGCGTTTTCAACCAAATTGAAATCTTATTACCAAAAATTATCGACACTGATTTAGGTTTAGGGGTAGACCACATAAACGGACCTCTCTTTATTTAATAGTTTGGGGATTTTGAGCACGTTTTCAATCAAATTGACTATAATTATTATTTTTTTTAAATACTGTCAAAAAATTAAATATTTAGTTTTTTTGTATATTTTTGATCCCCCATTTTTTATTATTTTTTTTTTTCAAAATCGGTTTCACATTTATAATTAGTGGCCATAGCTCTACAAAACGTGTTCAAAAATAATTCGATTAATTCAACATTAAACGAGATAGACCCATATTTCCTTTATAGAATATGCAAAGAATCAATACAAAACCAGTGAGCGGAGCAGTATAGTCGGACGGGGCCGACCATACGATACCCTACACAACTACCACGAACTCTAACTTTCTGAGGATGTTTATTCCGAGTCTGAGTAATATTTCCTGATATATCCCCCTCTTGTACAGCCCCCTCTTGTACAGTCCTTCTAATCACTTGTCCAGATTACCTTCACGGTGGGTGTGTTGTGATTTTCGGATTATACTCTACTCGAAAACACACAAAAAATTATGTTTTCGGTCCATTTCATCCCAAAATTTTAATCTGATCATCACCGAAAATTGTAGGCGTTGTTCTTGACCATAACTGGAACTTCATGAAAAATTT
Source organism: Musca vetustissima (assembly GCF_032173495.1). Lineage (NCBI taxonomy): Eukaryota > Metazoa > Arthropoda > Insecta > Diptera > Muscidae > Musca > Musca vetustissima. Next base: position 8,986 of record NW_026877561.1, read on the forward strand.
CAAAGCCATCAGCGCGATATTTCTCCCTTTAATGTGGTAATGGATTACTAAATAATATCTGAATACGAAAGCACATGTAAATATTTGGCTATAACTCCCACATCTGAGTAGATACATCACTATATTTGGTATCAATTTAAAGGTCAACCACTCCTCTTGGATATGTTATCAACTCCTAGGGTCTACATCCTCCAGGAGTAAATATATATGCCATAGAATACAAATTTTGTCATTTTTCACACAAAAGTCAGGGTCCATTTGACCCGCTAAATATTGACCGATCTTTATCAAAACATGCACGCTTATTCTCTGACCCGATCCCCTTCTCCATGCAAAAATTCGCGGTGTTTGGGCCATAATTGCGGCCTCTGGAGCGACCAGAAAAACCGACAAAAATTTAGTATTTGGTCCATTTCATCCCCTAAATATTAACCGATCTTTTCCAAAAACAATAGGGGTCTTCATTGGCCAGAACCCATCCTACATGCAAAATTTCGTGAAGATTGGTCCATAACTGTGGCCTGTATCGTGTTTACAAATTATAATGGACAGACGGACGGACGGACGGACGGACGGACGGACACACATGTCTAGATCGACTCAGCTAGTCGAGATATGACGATCGGTATACTTAAAGGTGGGTCTAGGACCAATATTTCGCGGCGTTACAAACATTTGGGGCTGCACAAAGCTATAATACCCTGACAACATAGTTGTGTAGGGTATAAATAGTTATAAGTCATCAATTTTTTAACCGATTTTTTTCACTCTTCGAAAGAAAACCAGTAAGGAAAGGAGTAAAGTCGGACGGGGCCGACTATATGATACCCTTCACAACTTTGGGTATATCCAACAGATGGATATAAATTATATTATAAATCCAAATTTCGTGCAAATGTAAGGATATATAGGGACTTTGGTGCACTATTTACCTAAAATCGGACGAAAATATATATGGGAGCTATATCTAAATTAGAACCGATTTTCAAGAAATTTTATACACATCTATCTAGACTTAATTCAGTACCCTATGCCAAATTTCGTGCAACTCGAAGGACATATAGGGACTTTGGTGCACTATTTACCTAAAATCAGACGAAAATATATATGGGAGCTATTTCTAAATAAAACCGATTTTCACGAAAATTTACACACGTCCTTCTGGACATAATTCAGTACGCTGTGCCAAATTTCGTGCAAATCGAAGTATATATAGGGACTTTGGTGCACTATTTACCTAAAATCGGTCGAAAATATATATGGGAGCTATATCTAAATCAGAACCGATTTTGGTGCACTATTTACCTAGAATCGGATGAAAATATATATGGGAGCTATATCTAAATCTGAACCGATTTTCCCAATTTCAACAGGGTTCGTCCTTGGACCAAATAAGTGAACTGTGCCAAATTTCATCCAAATCGGATCACAAATGCGACCTGTACTTTGTTAACAAAAATACATGGGCGGACGGACAGACGGACATGCATAAATCGACTTAAAAAGTGATTCTATGCATATTCTCAAAAGGAACCATGTGTCTATCTCGTTTCCTTTGCCTGTTACAAACATATGCACAAAGACATAATATCCTGTACCGCAGTGTGGTGAAGGGTATAAAAATGGCCTCCATTTTCGATCCACCTTATTAATTTAATCCTCGAAACCCTTTTATGTGATATTTATTTCATAAACCCACATCTCTAATTATGGGTTAGGCCCTTGCTAATTGATATTTTTGTTCCGTTACCTTTTTCTCCATTACATGCTTCGCTTTTTTACTGACATAGAAGCAAGAGAGTTTAATATTATCTGCGTTTAATTAAATACGTGATATATGTGGTTTTCCCTCGGGCAATTCCTATCCATATTTCCACCGCCTTTTAAACATCCACAATGCCCCATTGAAAACATTTATTTTCCTTGTTTTCACATCAATTTTGGGAAGTTAAATTCTTTATTATCTTAGCTGTCCTTCAATCCAAACGACTCCTTGAAATATGTGTGTATTTTCTATTGTTTTCATAAAAAATAATTGCCGTCATGAATCTCAGGTCGATAATAACTGCTATTGTTAAATGCATTATGAGATTGAAACGATTTCGTCTCTTAACAATAACCTAACAAATGACGGTCTTTGGCGATAAACTTAATATAAAAGAAAATATACAAATTATATATAACAATAACAGCAATAATTTTAAAACGAAACAAAGTAAAATACATACACACATAACTACAGCCTGAGGATATTTTAGGCGGGGTGATGTGTGTTTAGCAGAAATAACGAGAATATTTCCTCTGATAACAAAAAGGAAAATAATGATGTTTCTTGATTACTTTGACTCCTCGGGCAAGAGGGTCACAGTTAAAGATGACAAACATAAAACATTGACATACAGGCACGCACACACACGTACGCCATTTATAACATGTGTAACAATTGTAAATGTGACAGAGGACACGATTCGTTTTATTTTCTTTTTATTTTAACAACACCTCAAGTGGTGTGTTCGTTCAGCGAAATGGAACGTGTCACAACACACCACCTACAAAAAACATCCCTGTCACAATAAAATCTCATTGATAACAAAATACTATTATCTTCTCTTTTTTAAAGGACATCCGCTGGACCTATCTGATGGAACACACAATAAAAGATTTTTTACAATTTTTCCTTCATTTTCTGTGAAAAAACAACAGATAAAATAAATAAATGAAAAATAAAATATTTTACAAGAAAAAATGTATTTCATGAAAATTTAAAGGAAGAAAAAAGTGAAAAACATTTAAAAAGTACGTAGAAAAACATATAACCTACAAACAGTAGAGTGAAAAAGAAACAAAAAATCATATCAACTATTATCAAAACACCAACGTAAAGTAGCTGTGAAGAAAAAATGTTTTGGATTTTACGGCGCACTGGGGCGGCGAACTTTTTCAATTCGCTCAACAACAACTGCAGCACATCTAAAGGTCCCGGAGGCAGTCAAACAACGATGGGTAAGTTAATAGAAAATATTGTTGTAGCTGTAGAAAATTGAAAGGAAAAAGAAAGTAAACACACAAAGCGAAAGCCACTTTCCGTATTCTTGGAATCATGAATAAATGACCTTAACTTATGATACTTGTTTCATAAAAATTGCAATAACAATACAACAATAAAATGAAATTTATGTTAACGAAGAGTAAATTTTTACAACAATTTAAGGTGTAAAAAAGAATAGGATACTTGTGGATTTAAATTTTTCAGTAAACCGTTCAAGAATTTTTTTTTTTGATATGAACAACTAGTGTGGAATTTGAGAAACAGTTGATTTCCGAAACTTGATAACACTATGTCGGCTTTAACATGCGAAATATGATGATTATACTACAAATTAAACTGAGAATTCGTCTGAGAATCTTCTTGGAATGCTCAATCAATGCTGGTCCTGTTACGACGGACCAGAGGATGAAAGACTACTTACTTCAATATCTAGCGTCATATATTAAGTTGTATGTATTGAATGTATTTTTTAAACCCTTCACCACACTGTGGTACAGAGTATTATGTCTTTGTGAATATTTTTGTAACGGGTAAAAGGAAACGTGATAAACACATCGTTCCTTTGGAGAATGTGTATAGAATTACTTTCTGAGTCTGTTTAAGCATGTCCGTCCGTGTCCATGTTTAATTGTAAACAAAGTACAGATCGCATTTATGATCCGAATGTTATGAAAATTTGCTCAGTCTACTTATATGGCCCAAGGACGAACCCTATTGCATTTGAAGAAAATCGATTAAGATGTAGATATTGCTACCATGTATGTGCAGTGATATATAATTAAAACATGAACTATGGTAAAAATTTATTGATCAGCCTGGAATGAGATAGACCCACTTCTTAAACGGATGATGACTGGAGATGAGAAATGGATCAAATATTATAATCCTGTGCTAAAACGATCGTGACCAAAGAATTGTGATGCACCTCAAACGGTGGCCAAACCAGGACTAATGGCGAGGAAGGTTCTGCTATGCATTCGGTGGGACTGGAAGGGGATTATTTATTATGAGTTGTTTCCATATGTCCATACGCTAAATTCTGATCTCTAATGCCAACAACTGGATCGTTTGAAGAGAGTAATTGACCAAATATGGTCGGAATTGGCCAACAGTAGAGGTGTCGTGTTCCACCAGGGCAACGCTAGGCCACACACGTCTACAGGTTCTCGCCAGAAACTTCGGGATCTTGGTTGGGAAGTTCTAATGCATCCGCCATAAAGTTGGCACCTAGCGCTTATCATATTTTTCTTGAATTGCAAACTTTTTTAATGATAAAAAAGGATTGTTAAAATCGACTACTACAGTTTTATTTTAGAGAGCCGGACTTCTATGAGAGTGGCATTATGAATTTACCTTTAAAATGTAGTAAAACGGTGCATATTTGGCCCAAATTGGACATTCCGAAATGAAGTCCTATAGTTCATATAAAAATAATGGATTTCTTTATCTCCAGCCTAATATTTCCGCAGAAACTTAGAGCTCAGTGGTAGTTGTGTAGGGTATAAGTGTCGGCTATACTGCTCCGTTCATTGTTTTGAAATTAAATTTCTCTGTTATATCGAATGAGGAATTTGCTTTAGAAAATGTTGTCCAAGTTGTAGAGGAGGTATCAGAATGAGTGGACCAGTGGGTTCCGTCTTCGGACCTGATCTAGGTTGTGCACAGATTGGCTCAAATCGGACATTACATACGCCTGTTATTGGACCGATATGTCCCATCTTCGAACATGAACTAAGTTTGGTATAAATTTTAAGAATTGCAATGTTTGAATAAAACCAGTTACTCCCTTCGAGAGTTATCGTATGCATCAGCCGGCCAGACGGACGGACTGACATTTCTAAATCGAGTCCAAATTTTCTAAAATTGATGTGGTCCAAAGAAATTTGGGGTCTTAAACCAATAGTTCGATGAGGCACAACACCAGTTTCAATTCCTTATATTCATATAATTAAAAAAGCTAGTGCCGGACTATAATCGATTTTATTATTAGAATATCCCGTCAGACGACCACAAATATAATTGATTATCCAACTTTTAAAAAAGGTTGTTATTCTTCGATTAACTTAACATGATGTCGAACCGTTAGAATACGTGGTCAGTTCTAGTACAGTTTTTTTGGTAATATGTGTTGATATGGCGTATAAAGCTGTGATATACAGGACAACTGTTTTTCATATTTCCTTTGCTGCTGGGATTCAGTAGTGAGACCACTACTTTCAATATCGATATAAATTATGTGTCATATCAAATGTCGGCGAAAAGAACACACTGACAGTTTTGTCCTTAAAAAACCGTTCATTCAACCTTCCTACCAGATTTCGAGAATAGGCATCCTAACAAATCTTTCAAAATGTTGAGCCGTAAATTTGCTGGTTAAAAGTATTTTAGAGTCTAGAGTATATCCGAAGCAATATTTGTGTTAAATAAATGGCATAAGAAGAATGCAAGACCGCCACCCAACATCTGTTAGATTTGTTTCCTGGAATGCAGCTTATTCGTACTTATTCGTCTCAAAAACGACAAAATGTCCACTTATCTCGTTGAGTGGATCATTTTCATTAGATTTCAGTCATTCAACTCATATTAGACCTCACTAAAATATCATCCAAGGTATGTATACATACACTAGTAGTGATAACAAAACTTGTTCTATTTTAAAATTCTAAACATACCGTTTATATGATGTTCCCTAAATATGAACCGATAAACCGATAGCTTCTCATAGTAATATACTTCGATAATATTTCAATAGTATACAAATAGTTTTATCTATAATGGCACACACATTTACCACAGTTAATATTTTCTTCAATTTTCCACATTGTGATTTTACGACATTCTAGCAAAATTTGCCACTTTCCATAATTATGCCAGGATTAAGCTTACTGCCATATATTTACTTATTTTGTCAACTATTTATAATATTTTCAAGGAAAAAATCAGCGAAACAAGAAAAGCAAAATACTGATGATATAGCAAAAATTCCACACTTGTGACAAGCAAAACAAGGGCTTATGTTGTATAAACCGGCAGTTTTATTCTTAGCTCACGCATACGCATATATTTTCCATAACTGTCGACGCAGTATCCACACCAAAACAACACCACCAACAAAAATTCATATGTACGTAAGGACGAAAATGTGCATTTAATATTCAACGAACATTATACGCTTAAGCAAGCGGGTACTTCGAAAGCAAACAAGGATAAAATTGATGAAAATATAGAGACAACAGAAAAAAAAGGATACCGAACATATTCACATAAATAACAACAGCATTGGGTATGTGAATTGGAGTTTTTGAGAAAATTAAATACTGTCATTTGGTCAGATATAGAAGCTATATTTAAATCTGAACCGATTTCAGGAAAATTAACGCAAAGCATTCTAGACCTAATTCATTACGCTGTGTCAAATTTCGTGCAAACCGAAAGATATTAAAGGACTTTGGTACATCATTTACCTCAAATCGGACGAAAATATATATGGGAGCTATATCTAAATCTGAACAAATTTTCACGAAACTTAGAACACATCATTCTCGACCTAATGCCCTATGCCAAATTTCGTGAAAATCGAAAGCTATATAGGGACTTTGGTGCACCATTTACCTCAAATCGGACGAAAATATATATGGGAGCTTTATCTAAATCTGAACCATTTTTCTCAATTTCAATAGGGTTCGTCCTTGGGCCAAATAAGTGACCTATGCCAAATTTCATCCAAATCGGATAATAAATGTGACTTGTACTTTGTTCACAAAAATATATTTGCATATTCTCAAAAGGAACCATGTGTCTATCTCGTTTCCTTTTGCCTATTACAAACATATGCACAAAGTCATAATACCCTGTACCACAGTGTGGTGAAGGGTATAAAAACGCCTATTTCTGTCCTTGAAATACTATTCCTTAAAAAATACGACACCTTTGGTCCTTGCAAAAACTAACTATCCATGCCGTTTGTTGGGCCTTGAAAACTAGTCTTTAAAAAACCTACACATCTTTTGGTCCTTAAAAAATATCCCTTGAAAAATCTTCGCCTTGTTTTGTCCTTAAGAACTATTCATTAAAAAATCCTCGCCTCTTTTTGTCCTTAAAACTATTCCTTAAAAATTTCTCTACTCTTTTTGTCCTTAAAAGCTATTCTTTAAAAATCCACGCCTATTTTGGTCGTTGAATAACTATTCTTTAAAAAATCCATGCCCCTTTTGGTCCTTGAAAAACTATTGTTTAAAAAAACCACGCCTATTTTGGTCGTTTAAAAAATCCTCCCCTCTTTTGGTCCTTAGAAACTCTTATTTAAAAAATCAACATCTGTTTTGGTCCTTGAAAAAATATACTTTAAAAAATCCATGCTTTGTGGTGGTCCTTGAAAAAGTATTCTTTAACCAGTGAGCGGAGCAGTATAGTCGGACGGGGCCGACCATACGATACCCTACACAACTACCACGGAACTCAAATTTTTTGCGGATGTTTATTCCGAGCCTGGGCAATATTTCGTGATATTTTCCCCCTCTTGCCCGATTAGAAGTAAACAGCACCTCACAGTGACATATTTTCCGAATATTTCGAGTATTCAGTACAGCTATTGTCCAGATTCCAGATTCCTTCGACTTTCATTTGTGGTCTATAGATCGACTCGAAAATAACACAAAAAATTAAGTTTTCGGTCCACTTCATTCCAAAATTATTATCTGATCATCATCGAAAATTATAGGCGTTGTCCTTGACCATAACTGAAACCTCATGGTACATTTCAAAGCGATCAGCGCTATATTTCCGCCCTCCAGTATGGTAATGGGTTACTCAATAATATACGTATACGGAGATACCTGTAAATATTTGGGTGTAACTCCCACATCCGAGCACATACAACTATATAATTGGTATTAATTTAAAGGTCAACCACTCCTCTTGGATATAAAATCAACTTCTCGGGTCTATGTCCATCAGGGACAAATATATACGCTATAGAATACAAATTTTGTCATTTTTCACACAAAAGTCAGGGTCCATTTGACCCGCTAAATATTGACCGATCTTTATCAAAACATGCATGCTTATTCTTTGGCCTGATCCCCTTCTCCATGCAAAATTTCAAGATGTTTGAGCCATTATTGCGGCCTCTGGAGCGACCAGAAAAACCGACAAAAATTTAGTATTTGGTCCATTTCATCCCCTAAATATTAACCGATCTTTCCCAAAAACAATAGGGGTCTTCATTGGCCAGAACCCATCCTACATGCAAAATTTCGTGAAGATTGGTCCATAACTGTGGCCTGTATCGTGTTTACAAATTATAATGGACAGACGGACGGACGGACGGACGGACGGACACACATGTCTAGATCGACTCAGCTAGTCGAGATATGACGATCGGTATACTTAAAGGTGGGTCTAGGACCAATATTTCGCGGCGTTACAAACTTTTGGGGCTGCACAAAGCTATAATACCCTGACAACATAGTTGTGTAGGGTATAAAAATCCAAGCCTTATGTTGGTCCTTGAAAAACAATTCTTTACAAAATCCACTCCTTAATGGTTCTTGACTATTCAGAAGTCCCTGAAATTATTCTTTAAAAAATAGATATTCAACGAAAAAATATTTTTTTTTCTAAAACAATGATTTTTGATACACCTCGACAATATATTCTTTCAAAAGCCCACGTCTTTAGTAGTGCTTCCATTGAAGGTATACTAAACTTCCTAGTAGGTTTTAATAAACATTTTCCAAAATTAGCAATCATTACGCATACTATGTGTGATATATACGACGGATGATATCATATTTGATATATGACATTTTTCTATTACGTATTTCATATTCGTGGAATAGAAAATTTCCAGAACTAGTTCAATAACCATTTCCTGTACTTAATGTACATGAAAAAATCCGTACTTACATTTAAAACACCCACGCACGTAATAGATGCGGTGAAAGTAGATTTTAATGCTACATCATCAACATCGTCATTGTCTGTGTTAAAGTTTCCCTAGTCACCATACCCCGAGGGCACAATCGACGAACCAAATCCTTCTTCCTTTTTTTTGTTTTATTTGAGCTGTACGATCTCATGTAGGGCTATGTATGTAACTCATCAGTGAAGAGTGAAGCATACATATTACTTTAGTAAGTAACCAGAAAAACACACACACACATACACACTACTCTCATTCATCTCGCAGAGTGTTTGGCAAATGACAGGACAAGAGTCCTTTATGATATGCTATTAGTATTCAATGGCAGTGTCCATCAATGAGCGTCATTGTAATCAAATTTTATTCAAATATGAATGAGAGATCCACACACACAGACTTTCGTACATACGCATATATGTATGTTATTGCCTGAAGGAAAATTATATGCCGACCATACGATACCCTACACAACTACCACGGAACTCAAATTTTTTGCGGATGTTTATTCCGAGCCTGGGCAATATTTCGTGATATTTTCCCCCTCTTGCCCGATTAGAAGTAAACAGCACCTCACAGTGACATATTTTCCGAATATTTCGAGTATTCAGTACAGCTATTGTCCAGATTCCAGATTCCTTCGACTTTCATTTGTGGTCTATAGATCGACTCGAAAATAACACAAAAAATTAAGTTTTCGGTCCACTTCATTCCAAAATTATTATCTGATCATCATCGAAAATTATAGGCGTTGTCCTTGACCATAACTGAAACCTCATGGTACATTTCAAAGCGATCAGCGCTATATTTCCGCCCTCCAGTATGGTAATGGGTTACTCAATAATATACGTATACGGAGATACCTGTAAATATTTGGGTGTAACTCCCACATCCGAGCACATACAACTATATATTTGGTATTAATTTAAAGGTCAACCACTCCTCTTGGATATAAAATCAACTTCTCGGGTCTATGTCCATCAGGGACAAATATATACGCTATAGAATACAAATTTTGTCATTTTTCACACAAAAGTCAGGGTCCATTTGACCCGCTAAATATTGACCGATCTTTATCAAAACATGCATGCTTATTCTTTGGCCTGATCCCCTTCTCCATGCAAAATTTCAAGATGTTTGAGCCATTATTGCGGCCTCTGGAGCGACCAGAAAAACCGACAAAAATTTAGTATTTGGTCCATTTCATCCCCTAAATATTAACCGATCTTTCCCAAAAACAATAGGGGTCTTCATTGGCCAGAACCCATCCTACATGCAAAATTTCGTGAAGATTGGTCCATAACTGTGGCCTGTATCGTGTTTACAAATTATAATGGACAGACGGACGGACGGACGGACGGACGGACACACATGTCTAGATCGACTCAGCTAGTCGAGATATGACGATCGGTATACTTAAAGGTGGGTCTAGGACCAATATTTCGCGGCGTTACAAACTTTTGGGGCTGCACAAAGCTATAATACCCTGACAACATAGTTGTGTAGGGTATAAAAATCCAAGCCTTATGTTGGTCCTTGAAAAACAATTCTTTACAAAATCCACTCCTTAATGGTTCTTGACTATTCAGAAGTCCCTGAAATTATTCTTTAAAAAATAGATATTCAACGAAAAAATATTTTTTTTTCTAAAACAATGATTTTTGATACACCTCGACAATATATTCTTTCAAAAGCCCACGTCTTTAGTAGTGCTTCCATTGAAGGTATACTAAACTTCCTAGTAGGTTTTAATAAACATTTTCCAAAATTAGCAATCATTACGCATACTATGTGTGATATATACGACGGATGATATCATATTTGATATATGACATTTTTCTATTACGTATTTCATATTCGTGGAATAGAAAATTTCCAGAACTAGTTCAATAACCATTTCCTGTACTTAATGTACATGAAAAAATCCGTACTTACATTTAAAACACCCACGCACGTAATAGATGCGGTGAAAGTAGATTTTAATGCTACATCATCAACATCGTCATTGTCTGTGTTAAAGTTTCCCTAGTCACCATACCCCGAGGGCACAATCGACGAACCAAATCCTTCTTCCTTTTTTTTGTTTTATTTGAGCTGTACGATCTCATGTAGGGCTATGTATGTAACTCATCAGTGAAGAGTGAAGCATACATATTACTTTAGTAAGTAACCAGAAAAACACACACACACATACACACTACTCTCATTCATCTCGCAGAGTGTTTGGCAAATGACAGGACAAGAGTCCTTTATGATATGCTATTAGTATTCAATGGCAGTGTCCATCAATGAGCGTCATTGTAATCAAATTTTATTCAAATATGAATGAGAGATCCACACACACAGACTTTCGTACATACGCATATATGTATGTTATTGCCTGAAGGAAAATTATATGCTGACCACGAACGAACGAACATCACGTTAATATACAAAACCAAAACCATGTACGTTAGCCCTATTCACATCGTGTTGATTGGTGGATGGTACGGGTGGATTTGGAGGTGGGGAGTCAATTCTGAAAATAGTCAGTTAACATTAACGCTTGACTCGTTTTGTGTGCCGACATGATTCAATATGTCCGCTGTTGACAATTGAGATAATAAGCAGGGTTGAAATATACATTCGCATGCAAAAGGGAAATTGAAGTCAAATACATTAACATTGTGTTAGGCAATTATAGAGGACGTGACATTTTAATTGAACCATCTTGCGTATGAGTTATATTGTGAGGGCATAACTTATACGCATTGGATATAACAAAAGGAATGACACAGGAAAAAAATTGAGTAATGTACAGAATCAAAACTTAAGAAGTCGTCGAAAAAATTGAAAGAGCGTTCCTTGAAAAACTATTGTTTTTAAATCCACTCCTTAGAAAATCCACGCCTCTTCTAGTCCTTGAAAATCTAATCTTAAAAATCAACGCCTCTTTTGGCCCTTAAAAAACTAATCTTTACAAAATCAACGCCTCTGTAAGTTTTTGAATGACCGATTTTTAAAAAACCAACGCCTCTTTATACCCTTCACCACACTGTGGTACAGGGTATTATGTCTTTGTGTATATGTTTGTAACAGGCAAAAGGAATCGAGATAGACACATGGTTCCTTTTGAGAATATGCATAGAATCACTTTCTAAGTCGATTTATGCATGTCCGATCGTACGTCTGTCTGTCTGTCTGTCCATGTTAAATTGTAAACAAAGTGCAGGTCGTATTTATTATCCGAATTGGATGAAATTTGGCATAGAGTGATGTCTGCCAAGTTTCGAGAAAATCTGTCCTGATTTAGATATAGCTCCCATATATAATTTCGACCGATTTTATGTAAATGGTGCCCCAAAGTCCCTATATATCTTCCGATTTGCACGAAATTCGGCATAACGTACTGAATTAAGCCTAAAATTATGTCTGCCAAGTTTCGAGAAAATCGGTCCAGATTTAGATATAGTTCCCATATATAGTTTCGTCCGATTTTATGTAAATGGTGCACCAAAGTCCCTATATATCCTTCGATTTGCACGAAATTTGGCATAACGTACTGATTTGAGCCTAGAGTGATGTCTGCCTGGTTTCGTAAAAATCGGTCCTGATTTAGATATAGCTCCCATATATAGTTTTGTCCGATTTCAAGTAAATGGTGCTCCAAAGTCCCTATATATCCTTCGATTTGCACGAAATTTGGCATAACGTACTGAATTGAGCCTAGGGTGATGTCTGCCAAGTTTCGAGAAATCGGTCCATTATAAATATAGCTCCCATATATAGTTTCGTCCGATTTTATGTAAATGGTGCACCAAAGTCCCTATATATCTTTCGATTTGCACGAAATTTGGTATAACGTACTGAATTGAGGCTAGAGTGATGTCTGCCAAGTTTCGAGGAAATCGGTCCTGATTTAGTTATAGCTCCCAAGCAATACGAAAACTGAACGAGTAGGTATGGAAAAAACATA
>NW_026877562.1:0-21556 GCF_032173495.1 Musca vetustissima
CATTCTATGCTCAATTAAGTACGTTATGCCAAATTTCGTGCAAATCGAAGGATATATAGGGACTTTGGGGCACCATTTACATGAAATCGGATGAAACTATATATGGGAGCTATATCTAAATCTTGACCTATTTTCACGAAACTTGGCAGACATCATTCTGGACTCAATTCAGTACGTTATGCCAAATTTCGTGCAAATCGAAAGATATATAGGGACTTGGGGCACCATTTACATGAAATCGGACAAAACTATATATGTGAGCTATATATAAATCAGGACCGATGTTCATGAAACTTGGCAGACATCATTCTATGCTCAATTAAGTACGTTATGCCAAATTTCGTGCAAATCGAAGGATATATAGGGACTTTGGTGCACCATTTACATGAAATCGGATGAAACTATATATGGGAGCTATATCTAAATCTTGACCTATTTTCACGAAACTTGGCAGACATCATTCTGGACTCAATTCAGTACGTTATGCCAAATTTCGTGCAAATCGAAAGATATATAGGGACTTGGGGCACCATTTACATGAAATCGGACAAAACTATATATGGTAGCTATATCTAAATCTTGACCGATTTGCACGAAACTTGGTAGACATCATTCTAGACCTAAATGATTAGGCTGTACGAAATTTCGTGCTAATCGAAAGATATATAGGGACTTTGGGGCACCATTTACATGAAATCGGACGAAACTATATATGGGAGCTATATCTAAATCAAGACCGATTTTCATGAAACTTGGCAGACATCATTCTAGGCTCAATTCAGTACGTTATGCCAAATTTCGTCCAAATCGAAAGATATATAGGGACTTTGAGGCACCATTTACATGAAATCGGACGAAACTATATATGGGAGCTATATCTAAATCTGGACCGATTTTCTTGAAACTTGGCAGACATCAGTCTAGGCTTAATTCAGTACGTTATGCCAAATTTCGGGCAAATCAAAAGATGTATAGGGACTTTGGTGCACCATTTACATGAAATCGGATGAAACTATATATGGGAGCTATATCTAAATCTTGACCTATTTTCACGAAACTTGGCAGACATCATTCTAGACCTAAATGATTAGGCTGTACCAAATTTCGTGCCAATCGAAAGTTATATAGGGACCGTTTATATTAAATCGGTTAAATATATATATGGGAGCTATATCTAAATCTGAACCGATTTTTCCCAATTCCCAATATTCCCAATATTTAATAACTACTACAACATGGACATTTCTCACTTTTTTGTAGTGTTAATGCGAGCATATAAAAATACCTACTTTTAATATTAAATTTAGTAAATATTGCAGCCGTATATAGGATGCTAAACAATTAATCATATCAAAATTTTAATTTGACAACTTCAGCAGGGGCAGCGAAGCGCCACGGGTCCCGCTAGTTGAATATATAGCAAACACATACAAAAGGACAGTTGGACATGAATATAATGTTATTGTAATTAAGAATCCTTCAAGAAGGACAAATAAGATAATGTAAAACGTTGGAACAATAACAAAACATGACCTTCTATTAAAAAAAACCAGTAAGGAAAGTAGTAAAGTCCTCATGTTAGTCAGTCAATTCAGTACGTTATGCCAAATTTCGTGCAAATCGAAAGATATATAGGGACTTGGGGCACCATTTACATGAAATCGGACAAAACTATATATGGTAGCTATATCTAAATCTTGACCGATTTGCACGAAACTTGGTAGACATCATTCTAGACCTAAATGATTAGGCTGTACGAAATTTCTTGCTAATCGAAAGATATATAGGGACTTTGGGGCCCCATTTACATGAAATCGGACGAAACTATATATGGGAGCTATATCTAAATCAAGACCGATTTTCATGAAACTTGGCAGACATCATTCTAGGCTCAATTCAGTACGTTATGCCAAATTTCGTACAAATCGAAAGATATATAGGTACTTTGAAGCACCATTTACATGAAATCGGACGAAACTATATATGGGAGCTATATCTAAATCTGGACCGATTTTCACGAAACTTGGCAGAAATCAGTCTAGGCTTAATTCAGTACGTTATGCCAAATTTCGGGCAAATCAAAAGATATATAGGGTGTTTGGGGCACCATTTACATGAAATCGGACGAAACTATATATGGGAGCTATATCTAAATCTGGACCGATTTTCACGAAACTTGGCAGACATCATTCTAGACCTAAATGATTAGGCTGTACCAAATTTCGTGCAAATCGAAAGTTATATAGGGACCGTTTATATTAAATCGGTTAAATATATATATGGGAGCTATATCTAAATCTGAACCGATTTTTCCCAATTTCAATAGGGTTTGTCCTTGGGCCGAATAAGTGACCTGTGCCAAATTTCATCCAATTCGGATCATAAATGCGACCTGTACTTTGTTTACAATTTAACATGGACAGACAGACAGACGGACGGACGGACATGCATAAATCGACGTAGAAAGTGATTCTATGCATATTCTCAAAAGGAACCTTGTGTCCATCTCGTTTAATTTTGCCTGTTACAAACATATGCACAAAGACATAATACCCTGTACCACAGTGTGGTGAAGGGTATAAAAACATTTGGTGAAATAAGTTCTACCAAATTATAAACCGTTATGTGCTTGGGCTTGCATTGGGGTACCAGTTAATTCTTTTTATTGACATAAACTTAGTGGCAAATGTTTTTTACCAATCTTATATTGATGCAATATTTATAAGGCAAAACAACAGAAGTCTCAATTCCAAATTTCATGTTTTCAGTTCTATCCTTCCAAGCAAAACCCAAATTGTACTGAATTTAGTACCATATAGTACCTTTCGTACCAATAAGTAAGAATTTCATAATCTATCTCAGTCCTACACTCTAACAGTCATATTAATTCCCAGTTTGAAGACTCCAGCTCTATCTGTTCGCCTAAATCTTGCACCAAATTTAGTACCATTTAGTACTTTTCGTACAAACAGTACGATTTTTTAAAGCTACTTCAATCCTTTACTCCAATAGTAGTCCTAATTCCGATTATAAGCATTCCATCTCTACACACTCAACTGAATTCAAATAGTACCAAATTTAGTACCATTTTGTACTTCTTATACACGTAATTACGAATGTCTTAAACCATTTCGGTACATCCCAACACCACTTCCAACCTGTATTCCATTTAAAATTTCAAGATGCTAACTATATATGTTCAACAAATATACAATTAGAACTAAATTTAGTATATTTTAATACTTTTAGTACACTTATAAGTCAAACTTTCTAACTTTCCATCAGTGACCCACATTCCAAATTTCAGAAATTTCTAGCTCTTCCCGTTCGTCTAATACAAAGTGTGCCATATTTGGTACATTTTAGTACTTTTCGTACCCTTCTAGTTCGAAAAGTACTAATACGAAAAGTACACACTCAAAATTTCAAGCTTCTAGCTTTAGCCGTTTCGTCTGGGCGATGATCTGTCAGTCAGTCAGTCACTCACTTAACACTAAGCTCTTTTATATATTAAGATATATAGGTAGTTAACAAAGACACTCATATTTCATAAGATTAGATACTATAAATTTCATCGGCAGTTTATTTACTGCAGTAAAAATATTATGACATTATCTAGACACCGATCACATTATGTTCGACCAATACACAGTTATTTTTGATCACAGACATGTATATATATATGTATATATAGTTTTTATACCCTTCACCGCACTGTGGTACAGGGTATTATGTCTTTGTGCATATGTTTGTAACAGGCAAAAGGAAACGAGATAGACACATGGTTCCTTTTGAGAATATGCATAGAATCACTTTCTAAGTCGATTTATGCATGTCCGTCCGTCTGTTGGTGTTAAATTGTAAACAAAGTACAGGTTGCATTTATAATCCGATTTGGATGAAACTTGTTTGGCACAAGGATAAACCCTATTGAAATTGGGAAAAATCGGTTCAGATTTAGATATAGCTCCCATATATATTTTCGTCCGATTTAGGGTAAATGGTGCACAAAAGACCCTATATGTCCTTCGATTTGCACGAAATTTGGTATAACGTACTGAATTGAGCCAACAGTGATGTCTGTCAAGTTTCGTGAAAATCGGTCCAGATTTAGATATAGCTCCCATACATAGTTTCGTCCGATTTCATGTAAATGGTGCACTAAAGGCCCTATATATATTTCGATTTACACGAAATTTGGAACAACGTACTTAATTGAGCTTAGAGTGATGTCTGCGAAGTTTCGTGTAAATCGGCCCAGATTTATATATAGCTCCCATATATATTTTCGTCTGATTTAATGTAAATGGTGTACCAAAGTCCCTATATATCTTTCGATTTGCACGAAATGTGGCACAGCGAATTGAGCCCAGAGTGATGTCTGCCAAGTTTCGTGAAAATCGGTCCAGATTTAGATGTAGCTCCCATACATAGTTTTGTCCGATTTCATGTAAATGGTGCACTAAAGGCCCTATATATCTTTCGATTTACACGAAATTTGGCACAGCGTACTGAATTGAGTCTAGAATGATGTGTGCAAAGTTTCGTGTAAATCGGTCCAGATTTAGATATAGCTCCCATATATATTTTCGTCCGATTTAATGTAAATGGTGTACCAAAGTCCCTATATAGCTTTCGATTTGCACGAAATTTGGCATAGCGTAATGAATTAGGTCTAGACTGATGTGTGTTTCCTGAAAATCGGTCTAGATTTAGATATAGCTCCCATATATAGTTTCGTCCGATTTAATGTAAATGATGTACAAAAGTTCCTATATATCTTTCGATTTGCACGAAATTTGGCATAGCGTAATGAATTAGGTCTAGACTGATGTGTGTCAGGTTTCCTGAAAATCGGTCCAGATTTAGATATAGCTCCCATATATATTTTCGTCCAATTTGATGTAAATGTTGACCCAAAGTCCTTATATAGCGTACTGAATTTGTTTACTACTTTCCTTACTGTTTTTTTCAATTCATTTTCAATACTGAACCGTTTTGAAATAGTTACCAAAAAAGCAAATAAAAAGTAAATATCTGGAATGCATCCCCTCTACACAGGCCAAGTAAGACTCTTTCGTCTCTGAGGATTTGTAGCCACTTTCAATTTAATTATGTCGATCGCATAGACGTAGTATCTTTTCTACACGAATCATTGGTAAACCATTGATAAGATTAGCTACGGTATCATAAACAGAAAACAAGTAAAAACGTGATACAATTTGTTGTACATTCAAAAATTCTTAAAAAAAAACGGATTCTTTAGATGGAGACTTCATTGACTATCACTTGTAAAAATCCACCCCTGAATATGAACTCGCGATATAGGGCCATACTCCTTTTCAACGATGCCAATCGCCACGATATCCACGATATTTCCCAATTTGTCATCAAAATCGGAACATAAATGCGACCTGTACTTTGCTCACAAAAATGCATGGACGGACGGATATACATAAATCGACTTACAAAGTGATTCTAAGCATATTCTTAACCAGTCCCTTAATATCTTTCGATTTGTACGAAATTTGGCACAGCGTAATGAATTAGGTCTAGAATGATGTGTGTTAAGTTTCCTGAAATCAGATTTAGATATAGCTTCTATATATCTGACCAAATGAAAAACTTAGTATCGGTTGCAGAATGACATGTTTGTGGATCCAATTTCATTTTACAGGTCCTATAAAAATGCGAAGTCTGTTAGGATTCATCTTTTGAATATACCCAAAGTGATGAAAGGTATCATATAGTCGGCCCCGTCCGACTATTCTACTTTCCTTACTGTTTTTTTTTTTTGCCCTCATGTTTTTACGACTTTTAGTTGTTGTGGTTGCTCCTGTTGTTGTTATTCATAGTCAAGAATTATGAATAGCGGCATGAATAAATGCTGGTTGCACTGATTCTGAACGAACGCAACATCTAAACTAAAGTAGAACATCATTTAGGTAGACAGCATGAGTTTCCGGGACTGCTTTATGTCTTATTACCATGCTGAACACTAGAGCAACCAACCCTCCCGCAGTTTTTCGCTTCTTACCCTCCATCCATCAGCCGAGCATAATTTGCACACGACTAAACAGCTAAAGATAAGTGTAGTATCACAATATTCCAGGGAAAACACTTGAAAATTCCCCAACATTGTTATGTATTAAAGCTGAGAGGGATGTTGTCAGACTTTTGGAAATGCAGAAGCACAACAATATCGACAAATAGGGAAAATTTCGGGAAAATTGAATATCCACCTACTGCATCATCACGGCATGTTAATAGTTAGAGGATTGTTTGTCTGTTGATGACGGCGCACAAAAAACATAACAAGAAAATTGATTAAAATGGGTAAATATTTTTCTCCACGATGTAATGTTTTTTTTATATTTGAAAGTTTAGCTGAGAAACTTTTCGCTGTTTTGTAAAAAATTATAGATTCGGAAAATAATAACCCATTAATGAAACGTAAAGTAATTGAAAACAAGTAATAATCATTTAAAATAGTTAGTTGGACAATTTTTTTCTATGGGATTTCGTTGTAAATGAGCAATTTGAAAGGATGTGGATATACATATTTTTTAAGGAAAAATATAGAAATAACAAAAATACGCCAATTTTGAATTCAAATTCAAATCGTAAGAACCAATTTTAATGATAATTCAGTTCTCATATTCAACGAAGATCTACAGATCTGAAAAATTGTCCCCAACGGAGAAAACCGAAGCGAGCAGCAGCAGTTATCATTCGTTTTCACGAAACTGCACATAAATATAAATACCTCTATGATGGAGCGTATTAAAAGATCGTTCCTCCCGAACTTAATATTTTGTTCCTTTTTGTGTTCTAATCAGATCCCTATATATGTGTGCCTACTTATCGTATATGGTTCAATCGGTCGGGACTTTTATGGGCTGGGAACTTCAATATTTCGAAAATCGTGAAAGAACCTTATACTTGTGCCATATCAAAAACCAGTAAGGAAAGTAGTAAAGTCGGACAGGTCCGACTATATGATACCCTTCACTACTATGGGTATATTAAAAAGGATGCATCTAACAGAAGGACCTTTAAAATGAAATTGGATAAACTAAAATATGTGATTTTTATCTAAATGTTAATCGACTAAGGTCCATAAACCCAGAAACATGACATTCGTCTGGTACAATGGGACGATTTAAAGCAAATATCAATCGGGCACCCCTTGAATATTTGGAGCCCAATTAACACGAAGTAGGTCGGAAATATACATCTGTACTTCTACACACAATTACGTCAAAAAAACAGGAACAGTTTTGTGCAACTTTTACTTAAAATCGGATGAAAATATATATGGAAGCTATATCCAAATATGAACGGATTTCAACGAAACTTGTCACAGGTTAGGTTGGACAGGTTAGGTCGGTCCTTGGGTCCTACTTAAAATCGGGCGAAACTATATGGGAGCTATATCTAAATCTGGACGGATTCCGACAAACATTGACACACGTTTCGCTAAACTATCTTAAGTACGTTGTGCAAAATTTTGTGTCAATCGGCCGAACTTTGAGACTTTGTGTGTGGCAATCGGCCGTACATTGGGTCTTAAAATTGGACAATTTTCAGGAAACTTTACACACATCATTCTACACTCAATTCAGTACGCTATGTCAAATTTCGTGTAAAATTAAACATTAAAATTAAATCGGGCGAAAATATATGGGAGCTATATCTAAATCTGAACCGATTTTCACTAAACTAGATATAATTCCGAAGGCTATGCCAAATTTCGTCCAAATCGAGAGATATATAAGGACTTTAGATTTAGAAAGTTTTTGTGATGGATACTAATATGTTTAGAACTTATACCGACGTTTTATATTTTAAGGTGTCATTTATGCAATTTGGCATACTTTCAACCAATTTCAATTCAATTTCATTTGAAATATTCTTCCAATCATCTGAGATCTGTTGCCAAGTTTTGTCTATATTATTAAGGGCTGATTGGTACTGTCCACCTTTTTCTTTACGATTGTCCACAAATTATCCTTCGAATTGAGTACCGGACATAATACTGGTCACTGCGTTAGTTGGCACACGTCGTTTTGGCTAAATACGATACCTTATGTATTTTTTTTTTTTCAATCGGACAAGGTTTGAGAGTTTGTAGTATCATTTACTTTGATGAGCTATTGTGAAATCAGACGAAGATATAGAGTTTGACCTTGATCACATAAACTATCTGTGACTGATTTCATTTTATTCGGACGGACGGTAATGCATAAATCGACTCAGAAAGAGTTTGTATTCATACCCTCAAAAGTGACTATGGGTCTATCACTTTTCAGCTACAAACATGGGGACCCAAAATATCAAATCATAGTTAACTCGTTAGGAGAAATTGTCCATACTACTCGAATATCAACGTATTTGTTTAGATTTCTTAATCAGCACAGTGGCATATATTTGTTGCAGTTCCCGTGGCGGAACATAATTAGATTCAGCTGCAATGACCTATTGAAAATAAAATAAAAATCGATTCATGGTTCACCTTGATATTGTGTATTGAAACACAATGTCAAGGTTCAATCTGAATTGACAACTTTGAACTTCATATAATTACGGATGATATTCTTGAATATTGAAATACATTATTCTTTTTATTTATTCATAAAATTTCAAAACACCATCAAATCTGTAGTTTCAGTTCACTTTTTTGAATTATTTTTCTTCTATCTTTGGTATTTCATTCTTCTTTATCATCAACATATTGGGTTTCCTTCCATTCAGTCACTCTATATATGTGTATGTCTTTGTTTTCTGTCAATACTACCATGATACTGTGTCCATATGATCCGATACCATTCCATTGATTTGCTGTACAATTGGTATATTAATCATTGATAATTGGTATTTTAATGATGATATGAAAACATTCCCATACAAAGTGAATAATCACTTGCAGTGATGACAGGATGAACAAACAAAATGAAAATCGAATATTTACTCCGTCAATGCAGATGTCAGTCGATGGAATACATAAATCAGCATCAGCAAATCAACGTTTTCTATAAGTCTATGATAGATGGATTGATGGTGAAAGTCGGTCTTTGACATTTGACAGACTTGCGGAGTAAGCCAATTTGCTGTGAATAACAAGTGAAAAAGGTGTTAAGTTCGACCAGGCTGAACTGTGGGTACCCTTTACTATAGGTATTCTAATAGCTACTTGAAATGAAAATATAGGGAACACACCAAATACAAATTTCAGAAATTTTAAATGTAGATAACGGGCCGACTATATGATACCCTTCACCACTTTGGGTTCATACAAGATTTGTGAGTGAATCGGGTGAAATTAAATTTGTGACCTACATAGATATTTGAACCAATAAAAAATCATACTCATACCATTCTGATATCTATGAAAAATTGCATGTCAATCGAGCAGACTTGTTGTACCATTTGTATTAAATCGAGCAAAACTATGTATCGAAGTTATATGTAAGTCTGGACCTAATTAGGTGACTCTGACATACACCATTTAGAATGCTGCAGCACAGTGTGCTGTCCACAATTTCACCTCGCTAGGAGAAACCTTTATCTATTGGCATCATATTAACATCCAAATATATTCTACAAAATTCAATACGCGTAGCTCCAATTTGTTGTGCTGAAATTCGTCTCAATCGGAAAAACTTTAGTTATTTTGTACACCATTTAGATAAAATCGTATAGAAATATATGGAAGCTATATCCGATATCAACAAAACTTCACAAACATCAATACGTTGTTCAAAGTTTTGTCTCAATCGGACAAATATAGGGAGTTTGGTGCACAAGTTAGATAAAATGGGACGAAAATATATATGAGAGCTGTACCTATATAAATGAACTGTGCCAAATTTCATCCAATTCAGATCTCAAATATGACCTGTGATTCTATGTCTGTTACAAAAATATATGCACAAAGACATAATACCCTGTATCATAGTGTGGAGAAGCAGTATAAAAGGGGGGTTATATGGGGACCACCTCTAAAGCGGGGCGAATATTTATAAAATTTGGGAGGAGGCTTTGTTACCGTATACGACTTTAAAATACCGAATTCGGTTGAAAAATGCACTCAAGAATCTCAAAAAACCGAAAATGGAAGGGTGATTTATATGGGGCTACCAGAAAAAATGGATTTACATTTATGTACAGAAAATTAGGAGTTCCCCTATATGGGGCTATGCCTAAACATGGATCGATATAGCCCATCTTCGAACTTGACCAGCCTGCAAAAGACACTCTATCCAAATTTTTTTTTGTTCTTGAAATCTGATTCACTGAAGTTGAATTTGTTAACTACAATTGAATATATTAGAGTTAATTGTTTTTTGAAGAAAATTCATTGAGGTCATTCAAATAGACCTCCATCGGAATGAAACGACAACAATTGATCTGATGAATGATTATATACACCTTGGACTGTTGAAAACTGGGATAAAACAATACAATTAACAAAATATTTTATGTAAACTTAGGTTCCCGACAGAGAATCAGTGTTTAATGTTTGATATCACTTATTCATGTAAATAATATTTAAAGTTCAAAATGTTCATACAATTCGCGGAGTGTTCCCATTATTAGTAATGATGTCTAAATTCATTTAAATTTGAAGTCGCGTGAGTGACCGCTCTTTTGTTGATATTATCTCAAAAGATAAGCAAATATTTTCAATAGCATCTATACTTGGTGTTGTTGTCATATGTCTTACTCAAACGTAGACAAGAGATTCAAATGACCGTCTATATCGATAAAAAAAAATTTGTCTAAAGTTTCAAACACCAACATACAAAATTGAGTACGAAGAAGAATGCCACGATATTACAGTATCCCCCATATACGTTTCCATTCCCTTAAATCGTATATTTTACTATTATAACAGACGCATACCCACAAAATACTAACAATAATGATTTGTGTTTGTAGATATAAAAAAACCTTATATTTTTCAAGCACATCATCAGAAAGCAATACACTTCATGTCTTGTATATGAAGCACTGATATCTGCTTTTTTACAATTGGCAGCCATCTCAACATCGATATAAGGAATAACAAAATTTCAAAGATAAGCTGAACAAAGATACTTATAATGTAAAGCCGCTCAACCGAATGAATATTCTTTCATTGCAAGCTCACCATCTCTTTAACACATGATTATGAAAAGGCAACAAGAACAAAAAAGTTTGGCCACTATCTTGGTAAAATAAAGTAACCGACTGAAGTATGAATCCAACACTCACTAAAACTTCTAACAAAGTTGCTGCGAATTGTTACAAAATTTTTTGCGATAATCATTACGCTCAACGTCTGTGCCATATTCAATATGTTTGTTATGTTTACGGTCCATTGCATTTGACAGTTATTTGGCAGGATTTTTTCACAGGCATTTCAGTTGGTAGCGTTAAAAAAATGAAGGAAACATCTAACATAACATATCGATATTTTCAATTTAATAATAACCTCTTTCATATCCTTCGACCTCAATATTTCATTTGGTCGTCGTGAAGCAAATTATGTTTTTCAGATTCCATCACTGACGAAAAGAAGTACGCATACTGAAAAATCTCTTCTCTGTCAACAACGCGATCACCGAGTATGTTATATTATGGGTATAATCCATAAACCATAAATTTTCTACATAGGTCCATGTTTTGACGGTATACTGGGACGGATTTCTGTAATAGATAGTTCTGAGTTGAGGGTTGAGGCATCGGTTTATTGGCTCACACTCGGAAAAAATTAATACTATTGAAAGGCAACGAAAATGACAACCAAACTACTCTAATGTTGACGACCTCTGCAAACGTATAAAAGTCCACGATCTGCGAATCTGCACTTGGAATGTGCGCACGCCCGGTATTATAGCTGCCATTAAAGGAGGCATGAATTTGGCTGCGTATTTATGGTTAATAGGAGAATAAAAGACCTCCTCTCCAGATTCACTTTAGTAGATGAGCGAATTTGCTACAAGGAAGTTCTTCTACATCAATCGTGTTTGCGTCCATGCTCCGACAGAAGACAAAGATGGACAGACAAAAGACATATTATACGAGCGCCTAGAAACAGAATATGACCGCTGCCCTGGCCATGGCATTAAAATTATGCTAGGAGATTTTAATGCAAAAGCAACAAGCATCTGATTTGAAAAACGCAGCGTATAGGGCAACCCTGCAGACAGTAGCAACACGTAATGCGATGGAGAATTATCGGAAGAAAAGGAGAGAATAGCAACGTATTTTCAGAAGAAAGATTAACAAAAACGTGAGCGGGAGCAAATCGAGATGTACAGGAGTCAGAACGAAATCCGGAAATTTTACCAACGGGTAAAACACCAAACCGTAAGCTAAGGTGCGGGCACATCCTCCTGTAGAGATAAAGAAGGAAACCTGGTGATTCCACCTATTAGTCGACTAGATTAGCCGCATCCAACATCCTTATACGTTCAGAGGTGTTTAAAGGCATGTCTGAGTTTGGCATTCTTGCAAATTTAATACGGGATAACTTTGATTGGCACAAGGTCAGCAGGGAAAGAGAATTCAGACAGTGTGACAGTTTGTGACCTTTCTAACATTCTTCTGGAAAAGGTAATGCGAGAGGCAAAGGTGAACAGAAATGACACTGTGTACACCAAACAACACATGTTACTCGCCTACGCCGATGACATCGACAAAACTTTATAGCGGTAACCCTTGAACAAATTGAGAAGAGTCTGTCAAAGCGGTTCTGTCAGTAAACGTTTGAGAGAAAGATTCTCCGATCTGCGTTGATGTTGAATATCGCCGTCGCATGAACCATGAGTAGTACCAGCTATTCTCGGACATCGGCATTGTAGAGGTGTACTTGCCCCAAAAACATTTCTTTTTAAATTTTTTACTTTGGTCTTAATGATCATTAATGATCAGCATAAAGCGACCTCTGAATGTGGAGAAGTAAGGAAAAGTACCTGGTTCTTTTCTAGCTTCTTAGATTCTCTCAGCTACTGGTTCTCACGCTTTGCTAGCCGCCTGAAAGTTCTGAGATCAATTTTTGGTTTGTATAAGTTTCTTGAGATAAAATTTCATTTTCCTCTGTCATTTTGCCTTTTATCGTATCCCAGTGAAGTTTTGATACTCCACATATTGGTATAACCATTTCTTTATTTTTTTGGTTACATATTTCTCCTTTCGAAATTAGTTTGCTTTGTGAGTAAAAGTGATGACTAAAATTTTATGTTTAAATGATTTTATTTCTGTTAATTTTTACCTGTCTGTACTTAATTTATCTTCATCATCACGTTTGATGCAAATTGAAACTTCATCATCATCTAAACCTTTGAAATTAAATCTGGGTGCCATCTCGCGTTTGTGGTGAGTTTTTATTCAAATATTAACAAGAACAGAAATATCATTGGAGGTTTTGTTTTTCTATTAGGATTGGCACCCATAATTCAACATCCACTGGTGGTCTAGATTTGCAAAGAGGAATAACGATTACCAGGCGCTAATGAGTTTTTATACCCTTCACCACACTGTGGTACAGGGTATTATGTCATATGTTTGTAACAGGAAAAAATAATCGTGATAGACCCATGGTTCCTTTTGAGAATATGCATAGTATCACTTTCTGAGTCGATTTATGCATGTCCGTCTGTCCATGTTACATTGTAAACAAAGTACATGTCGCATTTATGATCCGAATTGGATAAAATTTGGCACAGCTCATTCGTTTGGCCCAAGGACGAACCCTATTGAAAATCGGCTCAGATTTAGATATAGCTTCCGTATATATTTTCGTCCGATTTAAGGTAAATGGTGCACTAAAGACCCTATATATCTGTCGATTTGCACGAAATTTGGTACATCGTACTGAATTGAGCCTAGAATGATGTCTACCAAGTTTCGTGAACATCGGTCCAGATTTATATATAGCTCCCATATATAGCTTCGTCCGATTTCATGTAAATGGTGCACTAAATACCCTATATATCTGTCGAAATTTGGCATAACGTACTGAATTGAGCCTAGAATGATGGCTGCCAAGTTTCGTGAAAATCCGTCCAGATTTAGATATAGCTCCCATATATAGTTTCGTCCGATTTCATGTAAATGGTGCACCGAAGTCCCTATATATCTTTCGATTTGCACGAAATTTGGTATAACGTACTGAATTGAGCGTAGAGAGATATGTGTTATGTTTCGTGAAAATCGGTCCAGATTTAGATATAGCTCCCATATATATTTTCGTCCGATTTAATGTAAATGGTGCACCATAGTCCACATATATCTTTCGATTTGCACGAAATTTGGCATAGCGTACTGAATTGAGCCTAGAGTGATGTGTGCCAAGTTTCGTGAAAATCGGTTGAGATTTAGATATAGCTCCCTTATATTATAGATTGATTTTAAGTAATTGACGCACTAGGATCCAATACATGGCTGATAGGAACAAAATGTACTGAAATTAGTATAACCTAACGCCCGATTTTAAGTAAATTGGACATCAAACTCCTCATGTTAGTCATATTGAAATCAAATTTTGCACAACGTACCCAATTGAGCATATAATTACGTAGTTGTGTTTTCTAGAAGTATAGACATAGCCCAACGGATGATCTATTGATATTTGTTTGAAGTCGATTGATCTAAGTCGATTCACATTTAGATAAATATCACATATTTTATTTCATCCAATTCCATGTTAATAGTCCTGTTTAATATATCCATAGTGGTGAAGGGTATCATATAGTCGGCCCCGTCCGACTTTACTTTCCTTAGTGGTTTTCTTTTGCATGATGTAGAGCAGTTCGCCAAACACCATTAAACTCAAACCCTCTGATCTCACCAGCAGTTCGATTATAAGCTCCGATTGATTACACCGTTTAAAATGCACTCACCATTCTTAATATATAAAAATATTTATTTTAAGTAATTTAAGAAGTATTATTAACTTTCGTTAATTACAATTATTTGAATAATTATGAATATGTTTTGAACGTTTTCTGGCCATGTTTACCAGATACATGGATTTTCTTTTGATTTTTATGAATTTATTATGAATTCAGTGTAAACCACCTTTTAACCTGTTTGATTACAGTTCGGCTTAGTTAGTTAGGTCTATGGAAAGTTGGGTATCAGGTCGTCAAATATTTGACCAGGTTGGGAGGGCATGATAGGCTATATAACACCTCAAAGCCTGTCAAATTGAAACATGCCAATGAAAGTATATCCTCTTTCTCTCCTAAGTTTATTTCTCTATTCATAAACAGCACGTATAAAAAAACTGATTTTGGTGTAGTGTAAAAAAACAAGCTCTTAACCTACCCCTCCGGCGAGCTGATAGGCTGGACTATATACGTGCCTCGCTTCAATGACCGTATTCTGCAATCAAACCAATGGCTATATGCTACAGCATTGTCAGACGTCAGACGATGTTGTAAGAATGAATGAAGATGCCCCAGCTCAAAATGCATATAGAAGCGAACCAGCTGATGGTTCACGAAGAAGGGGAAGGCCACGAATTACATGGAAAGATCAAGTGGACGACAACATTGCCTAACATGGTATTTCAAATAGGCAAACTGCGCAAAAGACAGACGCGCCTTGAAATCTTTTTTAAGCTCAGCTTATGGAAAGAAAGTTCTGTCGCATGCCAGCTAAGTAAGTACCCATATATAGGTCTCACGCAGTTTCTGCTATTTCTATGATTCCGGCTTACTTCTTCAATAAATTCTTTGGGGTTTTATAGGAAAAAAAGTTTACTTCATACTTTCATACCAAAAAGTCTCTTGTAAGAAAGTGATGTGAATAGCTGACCAACGAAATAAATTGCATGGGAATTCAGCTGGTGCCTCACTTCTAGGTTAACAAGGCATTTGTAAACAATACCATACTATACAATACCATACTGTTGTGTTTTGTTATTTTATTTTCATAGAAAGTAAAATCCTTAGCCAGACTATTGTGAAGGGTAGAAAAATATAAAAAAGACTGACTCTTCAAACTTCAGTTTTGTGACTGTTTTTGTTTTTAATTACAAAAATACTCTATTGTACACTATTTACATTGTTAAACATATTAATTCCAACATCATCCTTGTCGCATTGATCTTACGCCGATTAAACTCACACTCAATGGAAGCCATGTCCTGTAGTCTAAACTTTAAACTTAGAATTACCCATTGAATGCATAACGAAAGTAGCAACAATAGATGCCTCTGCACTTGAATATGCACACGAGCATAATTTTAAACTGCGTTATTTGCAAAATCGCTCACCCGCACCCCAGTTCACTCCAACAGCCACCACTACGTTTCATTGGTACAACCGCCACCAACACGATATACAAAATGTCATGTTGGGGGAAACCGAATGATATGACATTTGCAACAAGATTTTGCTGGAATCCATTATTTAGCACACAATGCGATGCGGTGTATGCTGATGATGTTGCCACGTAAACAGGGCTGATTACTTGTATGATAACCGACGATGGCCGACGTATAATACATACGTCAGAAACGTCGGAAACCTACCCAAATCCATTAGGTTTTTGACAAAATAGCTATTTCCATTAATTAATTTGGAAATTACGCATGCTTTGCTCAAATTAATATAAAATTTCAAAATTTTCTTCTCAAAAAAATTTAAAAATGTTTATCAGTTCTACTAAGGAATAGTCAGATATATGTAAAAACAATATATATTCTTGAAAATAAATGTATATGCTGATAATATTGAAATAAATGACGTTTACTACATTTATTACATTTTATACAGGTATATGACGTTTTCGACGTTTACACCTTTTTGACAGTCGAAAACCTAAAAATTTGTCACACGGACCATCCCTGCACCACACACAACAAACAACAAATTTTGAACCATGGACAATGCAAAAGGATAGCAATTTATGGCATTATTATTTGAAACATATATCTAATATATCGCCTAGAGTTTCGTTAAAGAGGAAACTAATATATACGCATAAACACTCACATCCTATAATTAACATTGCTGAGAAACATGTACAAAAATATTGGATATGAAACCTCACACAATTACAAATACTTAATTAAAGAGGATTTAAAGAACACCTTTAGGTAAATATATATTTTAGGTTAGGTTGAAAAGAGGGGTGGTGTACATAGTCATCCTATCCATCCAGTTTTGTATTTAAGTCTTTTAGAGGTTATTGGTTTGATGGTTTGTTTACAATATGTCTATTTATTATATCGTTACCAGAGTTTGCACTGAACCAGTTCAGACACTTCGTTATAGCTGGAACTTCCGCCTGTAGGATCGTATTGTGATCTGGTAGGCGCGGTGAAATTTCGATGTTCGGTTCTTCAGTGACAAACCCCAGTGCCGATTTTCTTGCTAGCCGGGAGCCATCTGTGTAACAGATATGCAGGTATACGGTCCGACTCAAAAGTACTGAACTAGAATCCGATTGTAGCATGTGCTATATTTTGCTGCGGTCTATGGCGTACGTTGTCGATCCACTCGTTCATAGTTTTATGTCTTAAAGGTGCGATGGCCGCCTCTTATTTTGTTTGGATGTCAGTTTGACGTAGTTTGTAGTTGGTGTTGTTCGCATTGCCCCACATATACCTTGGCAGCATGTTCTCCGAACTCTCTGTAACAGTTTAACATTAAATTTGTTGTCCATTGCTGTCCACCAGACTACCGAATCGTCTTATGGTCTTATGACGCTATTATTCATCTTTGGGTTGAAGCCCCATTTAGAGCTTACGGCTCAGAAGAACCAGCATCTGTGGGCTTTGCACGAAATTTAGCATTGCGTACAGGATTGAGTCTAGAATTATGTGTGTAAAATTTCTTGAAATTCGGTGCAGATTTAGATATAGCTCCCATATATAGTTTCGCCCGATTTTAAGTAAATGGTATGCCAAAATCCCTATATATCCTTCGATTTCCATGAAATTCGGCATAGCGTACTGAATTGAGTCTAGAATGATGTGTGTAAAATTTCTTCAAAATCGGTTCAGATTGAGATATAACTCTTAAATATATAATCGACCGATATAATGTAAATGGTATACCAAAGTCCCTATATATTTTTCGATTTGCACGAAATTTGGCATAGCATACTGGATTGAGTCTGGAATGATGTGTGTACAATTTCTTGAAAATCGGTTCAGATTTAGATATAGCTCTCATTAAGCAGGACCCAAATATTGTCATTAGGAACAAAACCTGCCGAAATTAGTATAACCTAATATGTGACAAGTTTCGTTGAAATCGGTTCATATTTGGATATAGCTTCCATAACTCTGTAATATTGACATGGAAATTTGCACAACGTACAAAATTGAGCACTTTGATATTTGCTTTAAATCGATTTACATAATTTTGCCCCATTGTAACTAATGAAACAAAATCTCCTACAGATGTGGGTGCCTTGGCATCTGTAGTCGAGGGTATCGCTACAGGCACTCAGCCAGCAGGCACAAACAGGTTAGACTCAAATTCTAACTCTGGGTCTGACCAAGAAAGTAAGACCGATATAACCGTCCTAGAATGCCGGAAGAGAGAAGAGGCCGATAGGATGGTGGAAGAAGTGAGCAAGGACATAGCGAAGCTCACAACAAAAAGAAAGCAGCTATCTGGGGCACAAAGGCGAAAACTGGCCAGGATGAACCGGAAACAAAATCAAACAGGAACGGGATGCCCTGAAGGATAAGCCTGACCTTCCCTCCACTTCCTCGGAAGCGGCGAAGAGGATTAGGTCTCCGGAGGAGCAGACCAATGCCAAACCTGCAAAAAAGAAAAAGAGCTTCACGTCGACCGATAGCAAGAGAAGGCTAGTCAAGGAGGCTGTCCACAGAATCTATCGACTGAGGGCGGCGAAGTTGGCTCTAATATCGAGAAGACGGGCGCTACACCGAAATCTTCCGACAAGGCTGGGAATCCCAAAAGGAACACCCGGCCTTTGCGTAAGAGGAAGGCAGTAGCAACAATCGGTAAGGAGTCGCCGTCTTATGCAAAGGTTGCCAGAAGGCGCTACAGGGACGAACGCTGCTATGCAGTAATCGATGAACGACAGACGACATGCTTGAAGTCTTTGGTATGCAAAAGACTGCAACAATGGCTCTGTTGGAAAAACTAATTAAAGGTAATATACGCATCGGTCTAATCCAGGAACCATGGACTGTTAAGAACAAGGTTTCTGGATTAAACCACATAAATTACCAATTATTCTATGCAAATACAGGTTCCCGACCGAAAACATGCATAATATGTCACAAAAACGTATGCTTTTTATTCTCTCCATAGTTGTCAACAACGGACGCAACCATACTGAAGCACGGGAATGGGAACATTTACCTGGCATCAGTTTACCTCCAATTTGACTCACCGATACCACCACCAACAGAAGAGCTGCAACGACTGGTGAGAAGAGCAAAATAAATAGGTAACGAAGTACTGATTGGTAGCGATGCTAACGCACACCACATTGCGTGGGTTAGTACTAATACTAACAAAAGGGGTGAAACCCTCTTAGACTATCTTAATACTAACGACCTAATTACTCTTAGCATAGGCAAGAAACCTACCTTCGTTAATAGAATTAGAGAAGAAGTGTTAGACATAACAATATGTTCAGCGAACCTAATAGACGAGGTACAAGAATGGAGAGTCTCACAAGAATATTCCTTCTCGGACCACAGATATATTAGGTTTAAAATCCTACGGCCACCGCTGAAACCCATATACTTTCGACACAAGTCCAAAACAAATTGGATAAAGAGGCTAGGGCAACATAACTATGACAGCCTAAGCACTGACGATATAGACAAAAATGTCAATAACTTAGCGGAAGCAATAGTAAAGTCCTTCGAAGAAAGTTGTCATCTTCTAGAAAGGAAATCTGCCTTCGAAAAACCCTGGATGACCGGGGAGATTCGAAATAAAGGGAAAGAGGTCCGAAAACTTTATAATAGAACACGTCGCAAGAAATATACAGTATACTGGGACAACTTCCACGATAAGCAGAAATAATACAAAAAAATGACA
Source organism: Musca vetustissima (assembly GCF_032173495.1). Classification (NCBI taxonomy): domain Eukaryota; kingdom Metazoa; phylum Arthropoda; class Insecta; order Diptera; family Muscidae; genus Musca; species Musca vetustissima. Next base: position 20,031 of record NW_026877562.1, read on the forward strand.
AGAACCGCCAAACGCAACTCCTGGAAAACCTTCTGTGAACAGGTCAATAGCGTAAACGACGTCTCAAAAATAAAAAAGTTTCTGTCAAAAACCCACACTCAAGCCGAAACGATGGTAGACAGTGATGGCAAACTGAAGAAATAAGGCTTCTGATGAACGCTCACTTCCCACCGAATCCATCCATAAGTGATGATGTTATGGTAACAAGGGAAGCAAGATCTGTGGAACCTAAGATCGATGAATCAATGGTACGAGATGCTATAAAGAGCTTCTCACCATATAAAGCGGCAGGGCCAGACAGCGTCTTCCCTGCTCTTTTACAAAAAGAGGTCGACTATATATCACCATATTTAGCGTCACTCTTTAATGCATGTATAAGGTTGCGTACACACCCAAGGCCTGGATTACCTTTACTTCATTTCTACTCAAAACCATGGAACGGACAATCAACACCATGATAAAGAGCAGCATCCCCAATGACACGCTGAAATATAAACAACATGCGGGTCTAAACGTAAATCCGGACAAAACGGAAATACAGTGCCACACATAAGTATTGGCACAACCATCAATTCCTAACTTGACCGCTTGTTTTCAGCCCCGTCTCCCAGTCTACACAAAAAAAATATTTTTCCTAAAGAACCCATGTTGTTACTTAACTAATGCTGAAATTTTTATTTCAAAAAAAATTTTTAAAACTTTTTTATATTTTGTTTAATAAAAAAATAAAGCAATTTCATCGCACAAAAGTATTGGCACACTTACATGATCTATTATATTTTTTCCTAATTTGTGCCAGCTGGCAACTCTTTTTGCAAAAATATTGGTTCCTAAAATTGTCTACCCTTTTGCTTTGTTCGTAGCAATTTGTTCCTGAAATTATCTACCGTGTCATTTTACCGTTATTTAAAGTTTTTGTTAAAGGAGTAAAATTAAATGCAGAAAATACAAAAAATGGTTCCAAAGAAAAAAGAAACGAGTGTATCTGAGCGAAAAATTATAATGCACCTTCACAGCCAAGGAAAATCGTTTGCTGAGATCGGCCAAATGATGGACAGAAGCCGTTTCACAATTCGAAGCATCGTCAACAGGTTTAAAGGCGAATCAAATTTACAAAACGCAAAACGCCCTGGCCGTCCACGAGTTTTAAGTGACCGGGAGCGTCAAAAGATAGTGCGAGAAATTAAAAAGGACCCCAAAAAAACATCAACACAATTAACAGCTGAAGTTCAAGAGGAGACTGGAAAGAAAATTCATCCCATGACGGTCAGAAGAGTGCTCCATGAGGCTGATTATAGTGCCCGAGTTGCTAGACGTAAGCCGCTTATTTCTTTAAAGAACCAGAAGAAGCGCCTAGCCTACGCAAGAGAATATGGGAGCCGACCGAACAGCTTCTGGGACCAAGTGCTATTCTCGGATGAGAGTAAGTACAACATTTTCCGTTCTGATGGCCGCTCTACTGTATGGAGAAAGCCCAATACGGCATATGAAAAAAAAAATCTTGCACCTACTGTCAAACACGGTGG
>NW_026877563.1:0-22166 GCF_032173495.1 Musca vetustissima
ATAGATCTTGGTAGATTCACATTAGGTAAATACCACATATTTTATTTCATCCAATTTCATGTTAATAGTCCTGTTTAATATACCCATAGTGGTGAAGGGTATCATATAGTCGGCCCCGTTCGACTTTACTACTTTCCTTACTGGTTTTATGAATGAGATGACCCTCAAGAAGAGCTGGAGCTCAGAGATTCTCTGCATACCCCCTGGCTTCCAAGGAAAAGGGTACACTTTAATTAGTAACTCGATTGAGCGAACTTATAGACCAAAATTTTTGATATAAAGTGTATCGTAGCGTATATGTTGTGATATTGACTATACGCCCTATGGTACCAAGTGGATCCCGTGAAATATGAGAACGTTGGGAAATATGATGCTGTGAAAATAGTTTTCTTTATTTGTATTGGATTATATCCCGAAGAGTTCGTAATTTTCTAAATACGCTCCCTAGGTGCCCCTTTATTACTAACAGTACCACAGGGAATCTTTATGGATGAACTAGAGCTCAAGTTGTTTTTATACCCTTCACCACTCTGTGGTACAGGGTATTATGTCTTTGTGCATATGTTTGTAACAGGCAAAAGGAAACGAGATAGACATATGGTTCCTTTTGAGAATATGCATAGCATCACTTTCTGAGTCGATTTATGCATGTCCGTCCGTCCGTCCGTCTGTCTGTCGATGTAAAATTGTAAACAAAGTACAGGTCGCATTTATAATCCGAATCGGATGAAATTTAGCATAGGTCCCTTATTTGGCCCAAGGACGAACCCTATTGAAATTGGAAAAAATCAGTTCAGATTTAGATATAGCTCCCATATATATTTAACCGATTTAATGTAAACGGTCCCTATATATCTTTCGATTTGCACGCAATTTGGTACAGCCTAATCATTTAGGTCTAGAATGATGTCTGCCAAGTTTCGTAAAAATCGGTTCAGATTTAGATATAGCTCCCATATATATATTTAACCGATTTAATGTAAACGGTCCCTATATATCTTTCGATTTGCACGAAATTTGGTACAGCCTAATCGTTTAGGTCTAGAATGATGTCTGCCAAGTTTCGTAAAAATCGGTCCAGATTTAGATATAGCTCCCATATATAGTTTCGTCCGATTTCATGTAAATGGTGCCCCAAAGTCCCTATATATATTTTGATTTGCACGAAATTTGGCATAACGTACTGAATTCAGCCTAGAGTGATGTCTGCCAAGTTTCGAGAAAATCGGTCCAGATTTAGATATAGCTCTCATATATAGTTTCGTCCGATTTCATGCAAGTGGTGCCCCAAAGTCCCTATATGTGTTTCGATTTGCCCGAAATTTGGCATAACGTACTGAATTGAGCCTAGAATGATGTCTGCCCAGTTTCGAGAAAATCGGTCCAGATTAAGATATAGCTCCCATACACAGTTTCGTCCGATTTCATGTAAATGGTGCCCCAAATTCCCTATATATCTTTCTATTTGCACGAAATTTGGTACAGCCTAAACATTTAGGTCTAGAATGATGTCTGCCAAGTTTCGAGAAAATCGGTTCAGATTTAGACATAGCTCCCACACATAGGTTCGTCCGATTTAAGGTAAATGGGGCACCAAATTCCCTCTACATTCTTCGATTTGCATGAAATTTGGCACAAAGTACTGAATTAGGTCCAGAACGATGTGTGCCAAGTTTTGAGAAAATCGGTTCAGATTTAGATATAGCTCCCATATATAGTTTCGTCCGATTTAAAGTACATGGTGCACCAAAGTCCCTATATATCATTCGATTTGCTCGAAATTCGGCATAGAGTACTGAATTAGGTCCAGAATGATGTGTGCCAAGTTTCGTGAAAATCGGTTCAGATTTAGATATAGCTCCCATATATATTTTCCTCCCATTTTAGGTAAATAGTGCACCAAAGTCCCTATATATCCTTGGATTTGCACGAAATTAGGCATAGCGTACTGAATTAAATCTAGAAAGATGTGTGTAAAATTTCGTGAAAATCGTTTAAGATTTAGATATAGCTCCCATATATATTTCCATCCGAATTTAGGTAAATAGTGCACCAAAGCCGATGCGTGTTGAATTTCATGAAAATCGGTTCGGATTTAGACAATGCTCCCACATATATTTTCGTCGGATTTTAGGTAAATAGTGCACCAAAGCCCCTATATATCCATCGATTTGCACGAAATTTGGCATAGCGTACTGAATTAAGTCTAGAGCGATGCGTGTTAAATTTCATGCAAATCGGTTCAGATTTAAATATAGCTCCCACATATATTTTCGGCCGACTTAATTAAATGGTATAACAAAGTCCTTATATATCATTCTTTATCAAAGTCCCTAAAATTTGGAAAGTTTTGGTGTAATCGGCTTAAATTTGGATAGAGCTACCATATATATTATCTCCCGATTTTTAGTAAATGATGCACCAAGATCTTAAAATGTTTCTGATATGCACAAAACATACTGAAATTAGTATAACATAACTTGGGACAAGTTCCGATGAAATCGGTTTAGATTTTGATATAGCTTTTATGTATATTTCCGTCCTATTTTAAAATAAGTAATTTAGTATATGTTGCAAAAATTTAGTATAGGTTGCAGAATGGCATGTTTATGGATCCAATTTCATTTTACTGGTCCTTCAAAAATGCGACAACTCTTAGGATTCATCGGTTGAATATACCCAAAGTGGTGAAGGGTATCATATAGTCGGCCCCGTCCGACTTTACTACTTTCCTTACTGGTTTTTTTTAAAGCTGGTCTTCAAGAAGATTTTAAATACAAGTGTATGTTCAGAAATGTTTAAGTAGAAGTAGTAGGAATAGGGTATACTTTTATTAATAATTTGAACTCCAGGAATCTGTACAGATAAGCTGAAGCCCAGTTTAGCTTTATGAATGAGCTGTACCTCAGATCAGTTTAGAACACGACTTCAGATAATGCAGGAAGTGTTTAATACGAGGTCTGGTGGTCTGAACTTCCTATCTGGTGTTAGATACTATGATGTTTAAGGAGAACTCAGGAAATAACTGCAGTCGGGCTGACGAGTTGGAGTCAGAAGGTCATGGAGCCTTTATTTAAGAGACAAGGAATATGGTACACTTTAATTAATAACGAGAACTTCGCTCACAGAGGCTGTTACACCCAATACTCGTTTTTGGGCATACACTTTTAATGTGTATTCAAAGATTTAGAATTGATATTACGAGGGAGGGGAGTCCTTGTATATGACCTGGAGTTAAGAGAGGCATCATATATTAGGTGCGACACAGTGGGCATTTATAAACGAGCTGGAGCTCAAAGAGTCTTTCTAGACAGGCTGAAGCTCAGGGAGGCTTTATAGACGAGCTGATGCCAAAGGAAAACATTATTGAAGTCTTTATAGACCAAATGGACCTCAGTCAGTCCTTATAGACGAGCTGATGCTTAGGGAGTCTTTTTAGACAGACTGAAGCTTAGGAAGTCTTTAAGCTCAATCTCAGAGTGTATTTACAGATGAACTGGAGCCAGGGAGTTTTTATAGACGATCTGGAGCTCAACGAGACTTTATAGGCGAGTTGAAGCTAAGGAAGACGTTATTGGATTATATATAGAAGATGTGGAGCTTAGATGGACTTTATATACGACCTGGAGCTCAGGGAGTATTTATAGACGAGCTGAAGCTCAGGGAGAAAATATTGGAATCTTTATAGATGAGCGGAATCTCAGTGTGTATTTACAAATAACCTGGAGCTTTGCTAGAACTCAGGGAGTTTTTATAGGCGAGCTGGAGCTCACGGAGATGGAGCTCGTGGGATCTTCATAGACGGGCCGATGCTTAGGAGACCTTTATGGACGAGATGGAGCTTTGAATGTCAAAATAGTCGAACTGGAGCTCAGGGAGTCTATAAAGACAATATGCAGCTCAGGGTGTCTATAAATACGCCAGGAGTGCAGGGACTTTATATAGACGAGATGATGACCAGAGAGCATTTATAGTCGAGCTGAAGTTATTTTATATTATCAGAACCTACGAGAATTTTTACAAACGTACTGAGATACAGATTACTTTTAGAAAAACAGAAGGGAGGGAGTCTCTGTATCCGATCTGGAGATCTGAATGTTGAAAGATGAAGCTACGGGAGGTCTTTATGGATGTGCTAGAGTTCTTATATATTACGTTGGGGGAAAATAAATCCATTAGGCCCGTCGTTGAAAATGTCGATAATAGCGGAGAAATGATCGAAGTCGACCGGCATGTTAGCAGTCGTAACATCGCCCAGGAGCTAAAAATCCACCATAAAACAGCTTTCAAAACGAAGCTCGATGTTTAGGCGCCACACCAATTAACAGAAAAAATAGGATGGATCGAATTTCCATATGCGAAGCCTTGGCCAAACGGAATTAGATAGACTCATTTCCTAAACGGATGGTAACTGGAGATGAGAAATGGATAACATACGATAACCCTGTGCGAAAACGATCGTGGTATAAGTGCGACGAAGCACCTCAAACCGTGGCCAAACCAGGACTAACGGCCAGGAAGGTTCCGCTATGCACTTGGTGGGATTGGAAGAGGATTTTTAATTATGAGTTGCTTATATATGGCCAAACGCTAAATTCTGATCCAGGACAACGCTAGGCCACACACATCTACAGTGACTCGCGGGAAACTTCGGAAGCTTGGTTGGGAGTTTTTAATGCGTCCGCCATACAGTCCTGTCTTGGCACCAAGGGAATATCATATTTTTCCTGCATTGCAAAATATCCTTAATGATAAAAAATTGGTATTTAGGGAGGATTGTGAAAATCGACTACTAAATCTTTTTTGCAAATAGAGAGCATGAGAGAGGCATTATGATGCTACATTCAAAATGGCAACAAATCATACATCAAATAAAGTCATATAGTTGAAATAAAAATAATGGATTTCTTTTTTCCCAAACGAATGTAATCGTCGGCAATTTTATAGACAATATCGGGCTCCGAGAGTCTTCATATATATGATGGAGCTTAGGGTGCCTTTATAAACGAATTGTAGCTCATGCAGTCCACATAGACGAGATGGAACTCCTTTCGTTTTTAATATATGAGCTGCAGGTGGAGCTCAGGGTGTCTGTATAGGCGAGCTGGAGCACAGAGAGCCTATATAAACAAGTTGGTATTCTTATATAGGAACTGGAGCTTTAGTTGGAACTTCTGTAGCCTTTACAGATGTGCTGAGGTTTAGGAAGTCTCCCTAATCAGGTTAATCAAATCATCAGCGTTCAAAACTTTTTCACAATGAAGTTAAGTTCTATTTTTTCACTTCCTCTCAATCTAATAAAATAGCTTTCTTTCTTTCTTTCTAGTATCCCATAGTACCCCAAAATATTCGCTGTTAACCAACATAAAATAAACTTTGTTTTTGTCTCTAAGTCTAATTGGCACGTTTTTATGCCCACATTCATACGTACGTTATACGTACGAGCATAACCATTCTTCATGGTATTCATTGCAATTTGTTTGTTTTTCACACATCTTCGGTCTCAATGAATGTCATGTCTATGAAGAATGTGTATGCGGCAATTATGTTGCACACAACAGATAATTGTTGCAAAAACACACACACAAGCACACAATAAAGCAAACAAAACAAACGAACAAGCAAAAACTAACAAAACAAAGCGACACACATACAAAAACGGCTAAGCGGAAAACGGAAACCAAGAACAGCAATTCAAACATGGCGTGTTTTTTTCGTGTGTGCTGCAGCTAACCGAGAAAAAGGCAACGATCCAAAGCGGTAGCAGTAATATAAACCGTTAGTTCAGTTGCAGTTGGCATCCATGCACACACAGTTTGTTTTACTCTTCAGAAGTGTGAAATACGATGATTTTATACCCTATAGTTTTAAGTGGTGGTATAGCCTGTAGTGGTTATTAGGGTGGGATGGTTACATAAAATTATGAATTTATTAAAAATACGATCAAAGGAAATATTAACTGGCAAATTTATTCATATATATTTCCGATAGTTGGAACTAAATAGGCCGTGTATCTCATTCGCCACACCCCATTATACCAACTAGCCACAAAAATATGCAAACAGCCGTACCCATGCCCATTATGACTACTCTTTAAAATGCCACAAAATGCATTCGAGGGAAAATAATAATAGTGTTAGTATCTGCGTTTGTGTGCATGTGAACATTTCTAGTTGTAAAAACCCCATAAACATCGTTACAATTTGTACAAAAAATGGCTAACTTTTGTGCTTCAATATACACACACACCCATACGAACACTCACTTGCTGTGCACCCATATGAAGTGTCAGTAATATATAGACAGGGAGAAAATTCCTTGGCAACAAAATGCCGGGACATTTATGCAATTGTATAAGTGCATGCGTATATGTGTGTGTGTGTCTCAATGAACGTTGTTCAACACAAGTACATGTAAAAGTGTAAAGTATAGGACAACAACAAGAACTACACAATGAAGAGTACTAAACATCAATGGTTATATATTCACAGAGAGCGTGATATAATAAAAACCAAAAAACACACACGCAAAAAGTGAGCATAAAGTGTGTGTGTTTGTGAACTAAAGTCATTACATTAGGTAAACGCAAAAACTTCACTATTTCAAAGGGTTACCAAAAATAAATTTGAGTGGATATACACATAAAGTTCAATATTTTTTTTTAATTTCTAAGGATGAGGTTTGAAAGGCTTTAAAATCGAGCCGGAGATCAGTTAGTCTTTATAGATGACCAGGAGCTCAGGGAGTCTATATAGATGGGATGGAGATCGTGGACTCTCTACAGACAATTTTTATATACGAAATCGAGATCAGGAACGTTTTATAAACGCGAAGGAGCTCAGAGAGTCTTTGTATACAAGCTAGAGCTGAAGTAGTCTTTATGGATTGGTTTTCTTATACCAGCTGGAGCCCAAGGAGTCATTACAGATGAAGTGGATATAAGCGAGTCTTTATAGACGACCTGGTGCCCAGAGAGTATTTGTAGTAGAGAGTGAGTTATAGGGACTCCCATAAACGCACTGGGGCTAATGGAGTCTCATAGACACGGTGGAGATCAGGCTGTCTTTACAGATGATGAATTCCATGGACTCTAAATAGAAACCAGAAGCTCAGAGAGTTTTAATAGACAAGCTGGATCTCAGGAGGTCTTCATGAACCTGATGAAGCTCAGGAAGACTTTATAGGTGAACTGGAGATCTGGGAGTCCTTGTAAATGAGCTAGTTCTCATACAGTCTATATATACGAGATATTAGTGTGTATTTATACATGAAATATAAATCAGAGAATCACTATAGACGAAGTGGATATCAGGAAGTTTTTATAGACGAGTTGGAGATCAGGGATTCTGTATTTACAAGCCAGAGCTGAAGGAGTCATTATAGACGAACTGAAACTGAGGGAGTATTTATAGACCAGCTGGAACTCAGAAAGTCTTAGTATTTATAGACCAGCTGGTGCTCAGGGAGCCTATATATGGATCAGCTGGTGCTAGAGCTAAGGAAGTCTTTATAGACGAGTTGAAGCTCTGGGAGTCCTTGTAAATAAGCCGGTTCTTATACAGTGTATAAGACGAGGTGGATACCAGCGAGTCTTTATAGACAAGATAGAGATCAGGGATCGGTTTTACATATGCTGATCCTTAAATAACCTTTATAGACAAGATGGAAATCAGGTTGCCTCTTTATATAAGGTGGAGCTCTCGGTGTCCTGATAAAAGAGCTGGTTCTGATGGAGTATATACAGAAGAGAGATCAGAAAATCTTTATAAACGAAACACAAATCAGAGCTTCGTTATAGAAATAGATAATCGAGAGTCTTTATGGCTGGGTATCAGGGTGTATTTATAGACGAACTGTACCTCAGATAAAGTGAAGCTCAGGGAGTCTTTATAGAAATACCGGAGTTCTGGGAGTCTTTGTAGACGAAATATTAGGGAGCCCTTATAGACAAACTGTTTATCAAGTAGTTTTTATAGACCTGCTGGAACTCTAGAACTCTTTATAGATGTGCAGGAGATCAGAGGGTAGTTCATGGCGTCTTTATTGACGAGATGGACCTCGGGGAGTCCTTATTGAAGAGCTGGAGCTCGGGGAGTCTTTGTTGGAGAGCTGGAGCTTTAAAAACGAACTGGAACTCCATGAGTCTTTATTGATGAGTAGGGGCTCAGTTGCAGAACTAAAAGTCTTCTAATCGAAGACATGGAGGTATTCTTATAGAATACCTGGAGGTCCTCTTAAATAAGACCTGTCTAGGCAGAGCTCAGAAAACGTTTGAATACAAACTTACATGACCAATTAACGCCTGGGGTTTTACAAACGTGCTGGGACTCAGATAGCCTTGTAGACGAGCCGAACTCTATACGAACTCTAGACAATGCAATATAACCTTCTGGGCGAGGGCATCTATGTGTATAATGCCAGGCAGTCTATTTAGGCAAACTGAAAATTAGACGGGCCTTTATATGGGAATCACGTAAAAACATAAAGCCATATTGAATATTTTTGGGTAAAAATGAATACTGAATGTCAAATTACAGCACTTCGGGCTAAAATCTTGATCTTGAAACATATATAGAAGCTATGTGAAATATGTTTTCTACCTATGATAACCCACAATACAAAATCACAGTCATTTCGGTGGAAAATACTGCTGTGGGGGCTATGCCAAATGCGAGCCTACAGTTAATATTTTTTACAAAAAATATGAACTGTTTCCAATGCCCCTAAATTATCGAATAATGGAGGTAATTTTTGGTATGGATATCTTCCGACCAATGAGAATCCAAAATATTAAATTAGATCCAGAGGTCACTAAAGACTTTTCTTACAAATTATTAGTTTTCCTTAGTATTTATCTGATAACCCCAATGTTTTAGAATAATATTTAAAATCTTGTTATTAATTGGTGACAAGAACTGCAGTAGCAGTCACAACGTTGTCCTCTTTTTTTCCGACTCTGTTTCTAAGAATGAAAACTACAGAACCAAAAAAATATGTGTGACAACTAAAACGTGCAATGACTTTATGTCCTTTGTTATGATCCTTGGAATACTTTGTGGTTACTTCAGGCAACAATGATTTAGATTAATATAATTAGGCTAAAAGGGAGATATATGTACATACACTTATGCGAGGCACGCACACACACATACATTTCATATGAAAATGAATGTGGAAATTCAATGTAAATATTTTAAAATTGCAAATTTGATATTTAAAAAGAGGTTTAACAGAATGGTAAATATATAGCAAAGAGATATTTCAAATTGAAGTGGGAATATTTTGTTTTAATATATTTTCAATATTGGAAGTCGAAATGCTATTTTAAAGTGCATATGGATGTTAACTATTGCTACATTGATAACTTTTTGAAGTTTGAATTGAGGAAAGAAATAATATAAAATAAAAACATTAAAAATAGAAAATATATAAATTCAGTCAAATTTCTTTAGAAAAATTAATCAGACTGTCAGTTATAAGGCGTTTTTTACATTAAATTACTTTTTAGTTACATTTTTGCAAATAAAATCATCCGCTTAATAATAACCATTATACAATATACTTCAGATATAGCATCGAACCTTTGGAGTATCCTTGACATGGAATAAAACGAGATTAAATATGCGATCTACATACATATATAAAACAATTTTAATCACTTCACGTCATTCGGACAGACTTGGAGTCTCTGGTATAATATTTGTATCAAATCGATCAAAATTATGTGTGGGAGCTATATGTAAATCTAAACCGATTTGAAGTAAACTTGATATATATCATTAGGTATGCTTCAGCATAACGCACAGTTTAAAATTTAATCTCAATAGGACAAAAGCTGATTATTTGATGATGAAAATATGTAGGTGTTTCATCTACCTCTGAACATACTTAGGGCTGGGCTCAATTTGGTACGTTGTACACAATTTAATTACACAACATTGGCTGTTTAGATCAAATCAAGTAAGAATATATATGTAAGCTATGTGCTGATCTGCACCGATTTAAAGCAGACTTATTCCGGTACGCTTCACATTGGTCGAAATCCCTGATTAAGCGGCGCTAAATTAATAACTTCTAAACCAATTGAGATATGTTGCAGAAATTCAGTCTACATCTCTGAGAATTAGTGGATATAATATGAATCAGACCGGATCATTTTTTGCTAATGGTCCCATATAAATTTTCGGTATTTTGAGGATTTTGGATTCCCACAGGCTACTTAATATCCCTATCAGAAATTACTTATATAGTTCAAGTTTTAAGGGTAGCGCCCCTCAAATTTCGGATTTTGAACATCGAAGTTGAGTTGATTGAGTATGCTGGGATCTAATTCGGTACCAAGCCTTCCTGTTAGAAATCAATATTGTTTTTTTTTTTGGTTTCTTTAGAATCCATATTAAGAAGCCAAAAAAGAGATAACATTCCAATAGCATGCAGCACAGAAAAACTTTGGGTGCGCAAAAATTCGCTCGCGAATGATAAAAAATACGATTTTTTTCGTTTTTGCTCATTCGGCGAATGAATTTATCACGATAAATTCTTTACCCAACGAGCATTCGCCACACGAATGTTCGCACACACATTGCAAAAGAATGCGAGCACACAATAACGATTGTTCGTTGCGGTGGTGGTTGAAATCGTTTCTGACATTCATTCGCCACATTGTGTTTAGTTAATTGTGATACATGTAAAGAGAATAACACGCCGTCAGTATTTTTATTTTTTTCTTTTTTGAGATTTTCAAATAAACATTCTTCAGCAAAGAATGCTCGATGACGCTTGCAGCGAAGTTTTATCGTTCTTGAATTTTTCGTGCAAACATTTGCGAGACATTGCATATGTTTGTTCATTCATTGTAACTATATCATTCGCTATAAATTGAAAAACATTCGAATTCTCGACATGAGAAAGAGTGTATTTTAATCATTCTCCGCACCCTGCTTTAAAGGCCTTAAAATTCATGTTTAGACCGGAGAAAACTAAAATGCCTTTTTAAGGCGATAGAAGCCCTTAAAGGCCTTAAAATGCCTTTTTTAGGTAAAATGTCTTCTTTAGACGATAGAAACTTAAAATGCCATTTTTAAAGGCCTTAAAATGCCTTTTTTATGCGAGAGAAGCCTTTAAAGGCCTTAAAATGACTTTTTAGGCGATGGAAGCCTTTAAAGGCCTTTTTTAGGCGATAGAAAATTAAAATGCCTTTTTTAGGTGATAGAATTAACACTAGAACGCCGAAGGCGGTCATTTTGACCGCTTTCCAATTTCAAGTACAAAAGCAACTGTGCATTTAATGACACTTTTTTTTAAATTTGGTGAATTTTTTATAATAAATGTAATTCTGTGAAATACAAAAAGTCACCAAATTAAAAAAAAAAATGTCATTAAATGCACAGTTGCTATTGTACTTGAAATTGGAAAGCGGTCAAAATGACCGCCTTCGGCGTTCTAGTGTTAAAATGCCCTTTTTAGCCGATAAAAGCCTTTAAAGGTCTGAAAATGCCTTTTTAGACCACAGAAAACTAAAATGCCTTTTTTAGGCGATAGAAGCCTTTAAAGGCCTCAAAATGCCTTTGTTAGGTAAAATGTATTTTTTTAGGCGGTAGAAAATTAAAATGCCATTTTTAAAGGCCTTAAAATGTCTTTTTTAGGCGAGAGAAGCCTTTAGAGGCCTTAAAATGCCTTTTTTATGCGATGATGAAAAAAACATCGCGAATGAAGAAAAATACGTTTTTTTTTTTGAAAAGTACGATATTTGGACAAGTGCAACGCTTACTTCCTTAAATGGGGAAAGAACTATCACAGCCGAAGAATGTAATATAAATTTTGGAAGAAGAATTAAATAACTTGACTAGTAGGCAATTTTCAAGCCAAAATAATGGTAATAGGCGCAAAAAACTGGGAAATTTAGCATATGGAAAAGGGATGCCTTTCGCAACGAATATACTTGACTACTGGAAAAATCTGTCAATTGAAGAAAAAGATTTGTTTAATCTGGCTGAAATAGTTGTAGCAGTTTCATTAAGTAAAGTGTCCGTAGAAAGAGCATTTAGTGCACTTTCCATTTTTACCAAGCAGCGCTCAAGATTAAGCAGTACCACAATTAATAATTTATTAATAGTTAAGTTGAATAACAATATAATGGAAAAAGTAAATATCTCATAAGGATTTAAAAAAAATTAAATGTAATGTCTTATTTATATACTAATGTCTACAAATTTGTTATGATCCTTTTGTTTATTGCTGCGCACGCGAGCATTCGCGAATGACTCATTTTTGAGATTTTCAAATAAACATTTTTCAGCAAAGAATGCTCGCGAATGAATGAATCAACGACGCTTGCTGCAAAGATTTATCAAAGATTTAATTTTTCGTGCAATGCGAACATGCATGAGAGATTGCATATGTTTGTTCATTCATTGTAACTTTATCATTCGCGATAAATTGAAAAACATTCGGAATCTCGCGGTGAGTATTCGTGAGAAAGAGTGTATTTTAATTATTCCCCCAAACACCGATGCACATATGTACAATATACTTTATATAGAATTGACATAGCATCTTTGGAGGACAATTGAAATGTAATCGGAAATTAACTGAGTGAAGTACATAGATATTTGAAGTAAATGAAAACAACACATACCATTCATAAATTTATGAAAATTCAATTATCGAGCAAAATATGTATAAGGTCTATATATAAATGGACGTATTTGAGCAACCGTGGCATTCACCATTTCGTATGCTGCAACACAGTGCGCTATCCAAAATTTATCTCGATACAAAATCCGATATATGTTATTCTATGTTCGATTTTGTACGTTGTGCACTAATTCGTCCTTAGGGACAAACTTTAGTTGGTACATCATTTAAATCGGATGAAAATATATATGAAAGCCATATCTAAAACTCAAACGTCTTCAATCCAATATTTCACGCTATGTAATATTTCATGTAAAGCGAATAGACATATAGACATAGACGAATAGACATTTACATAAAATCGGATGAAGCTATATAAGGGAGCTATATCTAAATCTGAACCGATTCCAACAGAACTTCGCATACATCAATCCGGACCTATGTCAGTACTCTGTGCAAAATGTTGTCACAATCGGACCAATATTGACTGTATGGTACTCCATTTACATAAAATCGGACGAAACTATATATGGGAGCTGTACCACAGTGTGGTTAAGGGTATAAATATTACTTTTTGACGATACACCATACAAAAATGTTTCCAATTTAAAATTAAAGTAATCTTAAACCAGTGAATGGAGCAGTATAATTGGACGTGCCGACCACATGAAACCCTTCACAACTACCATTGAATAGTACCTTTTTTCGGACCTAAATCCCAAGCCTGAGAATTTCCGGTAGTACAAAATGGAAAAATTCGCTGTTGCAAACATAAATTTACTGTGAAAAATAAAAATTCATACGTCCCTGGTACAGGGTATTATGTCTTTATGCATATGTTTGTAACAGGTAAAAGGAATCAAGATCGTCCCATGTTTCCTTTTGAGAATATGCATAGAATCACTTTCTGAGTCGATTTAAGCATGTCCGTCCGTCTGTCTGTCCATGTTAAATTGTAAACAAAGTACAGGTCGCATTTATTATCCGAATCGGATGAAATTTGGCATAGGTCACTTATTCGGCCCAAGAAAAAATTGGGAAAAATCGGTTCAGATTTAGATATAGCTCCCATATATATATATATATATATATATATATATTTAACCGATTTAATGTAAACGGTCCCTATATATCTTTCGATTTGCACGAAATTTGGTACAGCCTAATCATTTAGGCCTAGAATGATGTCTGCCAAGTTTCGTGAAAATCGGTCCAGATTTAGATATAGCTCCCATATATAGTTTCGACCGATTTCATGTAAATGGTGTACCAAAGTCCCTATATATCTTTTGATTTGCACGAAAGTTGGCATAACGTATTTAATTAAGCCAAGAGTGATGTCTGCCAAATGTCGAGAAAATCGGTCCAGATTTAGATATAGCTCCCATATATAGTTTCGTCCGATTTCATGTAAATGGTGCCCCAAAGTCCCTATATATCTTTCGAGTTGCACGAAATTTGGCATAACGTACTGAATTGAGCCTAGAATGATGTCTGCCAAGTTTCGAGAAAATCGGTCCAGATTTAGATATAGCTCCCATATATAGTTTCGTCCGATTTCATGTAAATGGTGCACCAAAGTCCCTATATATCTTTCGATTTGCACGAAATTTGGTATAACGTACTGAATTGAGCCTAGAGTGATGTCTGCCAGGTTTCGAGAAAATCGGTCCAGATTTCTATATCTCCCACATATAGTTTCGTCCGATTTCATGTAAATGGTGCACCAAAGTCCCTATATATTTTTCGATTTGCACGAATTTGGCATAACGTACTGAATTGAGCCTAGAGTGGTGTCTGCCTTGTTTCGTGAAAATCGGTCCAGATTTAGATATAGATCCCTTTTATTATAGATTGATTTTAAGTAATTGACGCACCAAGGAACCAATAGGAACAAAATGTTCTGAAAGTAGTATAACCTAACCTTTGACAAGTTTGTTTGAAATCGTTTAATATTTCGATAGAGCTTCCATATATATTTTCGCCCGATTTCAAGTACATTGGACATCAAACTCCTCATGTTAGTCAGATTGACATCAAATTTTGCACAACGTACAAAATTGAGCATAGAATTACGTAGTTGCGTTTTCTAGAAGTACAGCCCAATGGATGAACTATTTATATTTGTTTGAAGTCAATTTACATACTTTATGGATAGATCTAGGTAGATTCACATTTAGATAAATATCACATATTTTATTTCATCCAATTTCATGTTAATAGCCCTGTTTAATATACCCATAGTGGTGAAGGGTATCATATAGTCGGCCCCGTCCGACTTTACTACTTTCCTTACTGGTTTGTTTTTCACACAGACGTCTGCGTCCATTTGACCCGCTAAATATTGAACGATCTTTATCACAACAGTCATGCTTATTCTATCAGTATACTAAAAGTGGGTCTAGCAAAAACATTTGGCGGCCTTACAAAGGTTTAGGCCATATAAAGCTATAATACCCTTACAACATGGTAGTGTAGGATATAAAATTGTAAAAAAATATTCAAGAAAAGTAAAAAAAATATGTAAAACTCGTGAGTACGTCCCAGGGTTTACAAAATTCGAAATTACACCTTTGTTACCTATCATATATTTTAATGTTTATTATAAAATAAAGACCATAAGTTATATGACTATATTTTGTTTTTATTATTTATACCCTTCACCACTTTGTGCATATGTTTGTAACCGACAAAAGGAAACGAGATAGACAAATGGTTCCTTTAGAGAATATGCACTTTCCGTCACATTCTGAGTCGATTTACGCATGTCCGTCCTTGCATTTTTGTGAACAAAGTACAGGTCGCATTTATGATCAGATTTAAATTAAATTTGGTATAGGTCACTTATTTGGCCCAAGGACGAACTAGGGTTGAAATTTGGAAAAATCGGTTCAGATTTAGATATAGCTCCCATATATATTTTCGTCCGATTTAATGTAAATGGTGTACCGAGGTCCCTATATATCTTTCGATTTTCACGAAATTTAGCACGGCGTAATGAATTAGGTCTAGAATGATGTGTGTTAAGTTTCCTGAAAATCGGTTTAGATTTAGATATAGCTCAATCATATATTTTCGTCGGATTTAATGTATATGGTCCACGAAAGTCCCTATATATCTTTCGATTTTCACGAAATTTGGCACAGCGTAATGAATTAGGTCTAGAATGATGTGTGTTAAGTTTCTTGAAAATCGGTTCAGATTTATATATAACTCCTATACATATTTTCGTCCAATTTAATGTAAATGGTGCACCAAAGTCCCTATATATTTTTCGATTTGCACGAAATTTGGCACAGCGTAATGAATTAGGTATGGGTTTCCTGAAAATCGGTTCAGATTTAGATATAGCTCCCATATATATTTTCGTCCGATTTAATGTAAATGGTGCACCTGCATTCCTTAGTGGCTTTTCCGTGTAAAAGTAGCACCTTTATCACTAAAACCATCGTAGAAAGTAATTCATTTAGAGAAACAGAACATCGAAGTAGGCAAATGTTCTACTTAAATATTTTCCCAAATTGATGTGCAAATTATAAAAATATATCTTTTCATTACGACATAAAATTCGTTCAAACTACTTAATAAAGTTTATATTTTTTTGTGCCGCCACTGTATATCACATATTTAGTTACTGTGATATTATATTTTTCTAACTTTATTCCAGTCTTTTTTGATCCAAAATTTTCCAAACTCGAATATGTCTGCGTCGATTGACGTATTTGGTCAAAAGTAGTTAAGGTACACTAATTAACTAAGGGTAAAAAATATATATTGAAGAAGGTGTGTCAGTATGGTATGCCGTGGGCATTATCAATTACGCTATGTACTGCCTTCATTTGACTTTTTATTCATCTTCATATATCCTCAATATTTCCCTTCATATATCAACCTTCATTTCATTATGGTTAAATTATAATCCATGATATTAAAATATATCAACTATATTGCTGGTGACACATCCTAACTAGGAATCCCAGTCATTACTTTCATGTACATATCAGCTAGCCTTGTTGTCATCATTAATATCAACACAAAAATTTCACAATCAAAATTTACCTACACCTGAACTTTATCCTACTCAGCATTAACGCTAATAATGTTGCATTCGATATTGTCTATTGGTTGTGAGTGAGTGACTGACTACCCCAACCTGGCACATTTACACCGGCACTGGCACTCCTTTAAGTAACTGACATTGTTGCTGATGTTCACAAATCGCTTCGGATTGCATGCCATAAGCCATGCAGTCAGACAGGCAGTCAGCCAGCCAATCCAAAGTAACATTAATGAGAGCATGCAAAATGATAAAATCTCAAGTGCAAAAGTGGAAAACTGCTAAAATTTTCATTAAAACTTTTTCTGCATCTAAAATGGAAGAATGATCTGGTTTAGGATGTGGCAGCTTGTGTCAGAATCTAAGACATCGTAGTCGTTGTCGTCCATGGTTGATATTACAGGTTTACAAAGACAACACCCATGAGTTAATGTGCACTAGGCACAATGTGTGTGTGCGTGCGTATGTGGTTGTGTAAAGGACAAACGAGAGACCAGTGTTAATAGCACAGAGAGTGGTTTCAGTGTCGTATGTTTATTTCTACCTCAGCCCAGACATCCAACCAGCCAACTGCATCTAAAGTATATTTCCTCGTATGCCGGCGTTGTAGTTGTTCAATGTAATGTTAATGGCTGGCTTAGAATTTCATGTGGTTTACCATAGAAGTACTGAAATTTTAACTGTTTAACCAAAACTATACTTAGGTTAGTTGAAGGGCGGGGACGATTGGTGTCTCCTTCAATCGTTGGGTTATAATTTTACACTAGATTACACATTTCCTATGCCGCAATATGTGACCTAGGAGTAAATCTTATGAAACCCAGTAAGGAAAGTTCAAAAGTCGGACTGGACCGACTATATAACACCCTTCAACACGTTGGGCATATACAAGAGCTGCTCATATGTACAATATCCTGTCGATAGAAAGAAAGGGAAACGTACGAATTTAAATATGTGATCTACACAGATATTTCAACTAATTTAAATTAACCCATACGCATACCAATCTAAAAGGTGTGGAATATTTCATGTCAATCGAACAGGATTTGGTTCCTTGTCTTTGCATGAACTCAGACGAAGATAAGCAAGGGTTATATCTATATCTAAATATATTTTACAAAATTCAATATACATTATTGCGAACATATTTCAACAAAACTTAACATATGTCATTCTTGATGCAATTTAATGCGATTTTAATATACCTTAAACTCAACATTTACATTTGCTGTACGTACCATTTACATTAAATCGGACGACGCTTTATCTAAATCTTAACCGATTTTCTCCAATTTCAATAGGGCTTGTCCTTGAACCCAATAACTGAGCTGCACCAAATTTCATCTCATTCGGATCAAAAATGCGACCCGCACATTGTTTACAATTTAACGTGGACAGACGTCTCAGAAAGTGATTCTATATATATTCTCAAAAGGAATTATGGGTCTATCTCGTTTCCTTATAATGAATACCCTGGGTATAAACATCCACGCCTATATATTTTGATTTAGAAAATATTTTTAAAAAAATCTTCGCCTATAAAAGACATTTAAAAACCAGTAAGGAAAGCAGTAAAGTCGGACGGGCCGACTATATGATACCCTTCAACACTTTGGGTACATTCAACAGATGAATCTTAACAGACATCACATTTTTGAAGGGTCAGTAAAATGGAATTGGACCCATAAACATATCTTTCTGCAACCTATACTAAATTTTTCATTTGGTCAGATATAGAGTTACTTCTTACAATGGGACAAAATTATGTAAATCAATTTAAAGCATATATCAGTCGGATACCCATTGATTATTTGGATACATATCGGATAAACATGAGGAGTTTGGTGCACCATTTACTTCAAATCGGACGAAAATATTTATAAAAGCTATATTGAAATCTAAGCCGAATTCATCGAAACTTGTAACAGAATACCGGCCACATTTTAAGTTCTTTAGTTAAAATCGGGAGAAAATATGGTAGCTCTATCCAAATTTGAACCGATTTCAATAAAACTTTCCACATGCTAGGTTATATAAACTATATAACATTGGGTCTTTGGTGCACATTTTACTTAAAATCTGACGAAACTATATATAGGAACTATATCTAAATCTGAACTAATTTCAACAAAACTTGACACACGTCATCTTATAATAACTTCTATAAGTTGTGCAACATTTTGTGCCAATCGGACCCACCTGGGGAATTTACCTAAAATCAGACGAAAATATATATTGGAGATATATCTAAATCTTAACCGATTTTCACGAAACTTAACACACATCATTGTAGACTTTATTCAGTATATTCTACCAAATTTCGTGGAAATCGTAAGATATATAGGGACTCTGGTGCACCATTTACCTAAAATCGGACGAAAATATATATGGGAGCTATATCTAAATCGGAACCGATTTTCACGAAACTTAACATACATCATTCTAGACTGTATTCAGTTCGATATGCCACATTTCGTGCAAATCGAAAGATATATATAGGGACATTGGTACACCATAATCCTTAAATCGGACGAAAATATATATGGGAGCCATATCTAAATCGGAACCGATTTTCACAAAACATAACACACATCATTCAAGACTATGTTCAGTACCTTATACCAAATTTCGTGCAAATCGAAAGATATTTAGGGACTTTGGTGTACCATTTACCTTAAGGGGAACCCCCCCCCCCCCATTCTCGGGGTCAAAATTTTTGTTGATATAATTCGAATCTACACTAATTAAAGAATGTCCCTACAAAATTTCAAGTGAAAATCTCAAGAACTCTTGAAGATATAGCCGATTTATTGTGTCAGCATCAAGTGACGGCTGAAGGGCTTCTCAAACTTTAAACGAGTTTTTCTCTAAACAGTTTTTTGCGAATGGCGGGCACGATAACTCAAAAACTAATAATCCAATCGGTTCCAAATTTTGCAACTTTCCTCTGGGAGTGTGTAGCTCTCGTATGAACTAGGATAAAGCCAATCGGTGAAGATCTTCCTTATTTTTTAACTTGGTTTTTGGTAAAAAATCGGCGATTTTCCAAAAATATTTTTTCTAAGGTCCACCATTTTGTTAATTTTAGAGCGAAGTCTATAATCCTAGTTCATACGAGAGCCAGACATGTACTCTTTCTAACACCGTTGGAATTTTCGGATTCCGATGTTCCAGTGAGGAGTTATCATGCCCGCCATCAAAAATAAGTACTTTTCTTTAATTGCAAAAAACGACAACAAAACAATAACAAAATTTTTTTGTAAATTATTTTTCTTCTCTTTTAAATCTTCAATTATATATGTGCAAAGTTACAAACCTTAACAAGCATTGGTATTGATTTACCAGCCCATTGAAAAACTTGAAAAATTAAAATCGAGAATGGGGGGGGTTCCCTTAAATCGGACGAAAATATATATGGGAGCTGTATCTAAATCTGACCCGATTTTCACGAAATTTAGCACACATCATTCTAGGCCAACTTTCGTGCAAATCGAAAGATATTTAGGGACTTTGGTGCACCATTTACCTTAAATCGGACGAAAATATATATGAGAGCTATATATAAATCTGAACCGATTTTCATGAAACTTAGCATACAACATTCTAGGCTTAATTCAGTACGCTGTGCCAAATTTCGTGCAAATCTAAAAATATTTTGGGACTTTGGTGCACCATTTACCTTAAATCGGACGAAAATATATATGGGAGCTATATTTAAGTCTGCACCGATTTTTCCCAATTTCAATAGGGTTCGTCCTTGGGCCAAATAAGTGACGTATGCCAAATTTTATCCAATTTTATCCAATCCAATAATAAATGCGACCTGTACTTTGTTTACAACGGACGGATGGACATGCATAAATCGACTTAAAAAGTGATTCTATGCATATTCTCAAAAGGAACCAAGTGTTTATCTCGTTTCCTTTTGCCTGTTACAAACATATGCACAAATACATAATACCCAGTAACACAGTGTGGTGAAGGGTATACAAAAATTCTAGAAAATCTACACCTTGAAAATTGATAAAAAACCAGTAAGGAAAGTAGTAAAGTCGGACGGGGCCGACTATATGATACCCTTCACCACTATGGGTATATTAAACAGGACTATAACATAAAATTGGATGAAAAAATGTGATATTTATCTAAATGTGAATCTACCTAGATCTATCCATAAAGTATGTCAATCGTCTTCAAACAAATATAAATAGGTCATCCGTTGGGCTATGTCTGTACTTCTAGAAAACGCAACTACGTAATTCTATGCTCAATTTTGTACGTTGGGCAAAATTTGATGTCAATCTGACTAACATGAGGAGTTCTATGCCCAATTTACCTGAAATCGGGCGAAAATATATATGGAAGCTCTATCCAAATATTGAGCGATTTCAAACAAACTTGTCACAGGTTAGGTTATACTAATTTCAGAACGTTTTGTTCCTATTGGTTCCTTAGTACGTCAATTACTTAAAATCAATCTATAATAAAAGGGAGCTATATCTAAATCTGGACCGATTTTCACGAAACTTGGCAGACATCATTCTAGGCTCAATTAAGTACGTTATGCCAAATTTCGTGCAAATCGAAGGATATATAGGGACTTTGGTGCACCATTTACATGAAATCGGACGAAACTATATATGGGAGCTATATCTAAATCTTGACCCATTTTCACGAAACTTGGCAGACATCATTCTAGACTCAATTCCGTACGTTATGCCAAAATTCGTGCAAATCGAAAGATATTTAGCGACTTTGGTGCACCATTTACATCAAATCGAACGAAACTATATATGGGAGCTATATCTAAATCTGGACCGATTTTCTCCAAACTTGGCAGACATCACTCTAGGCTTAATTCAGTACGTTAAGCCAAATTTCGTGCAAATCAAAAGATATATAGGGACTTTGGGCACCATTTACATGAAATCGGCCAAACTATATATGGGAGCTATATCTAAGTCTGGACCGATTTTCACGAAACTTGGCAGACATCATTCTAGACCTAAATGATTAGGCTGTACCAAATTTCGAGCAAATCAAAAGATATATAGGGACTTTGGGGCACCATTTACATGAAATCGGACGAATCTATATATGGCAGCTATATCTAAATCTGGACCGATTTTTTGCAAACTTGGCAGACATCACTCTAGGCTTAATTCAGCACGTTATACCAAATTTCGTGCAAATCAAAAGATATATAGGGACTTTGGGCACCATTTACATGAACTCGGGCCAAACTATATATGGGAGCTATATCTAAATCTGGACCGATTTTCACGAAACTTGGCAGACATCATTCTAGACCTAAATGATTAGGCTGTACCAAATTTCGTGCAAATCGAAAGATATATAGGGACCGTTTACATTAAATCGGTTAAATATATATATGGGAGCTATATCTAAATCTGAACCGATTTTTCCCAATTTCAATAGGGTTCGTCCTTGGGCCGAATAAGTGACTTATGCC
>NW_026877564.1:0-21760 GCF_032173495.1 Musca vetustissima
ACGAGAAAGCAAATTGACCATGTTGTGATAGACGGAAGCCATTCGTCCAGTGTTTTAGACGTTCGATCGATACGAGGAGCGAATATCGATTCGGACCATTATCTTGTGGCAGCCAAGGTTCGCTCTCGTCTTAATGTAGCAGCAAAGGTGCGATCTAATGTAACACGGAAACTCGACGTCGAAAAGCTGCAAACACAACAGGTAGCCAAGGCCTACTCCGCTCAACTTACCCACCTGCTTGACGAAAGCACTTCTTGTGCCGATAATAATATAGAAGTACATTGGCAGAAAATTGCCCACTCCCTACAAACTGCAGCAAAGCAACATTTGGGTACCAAAAACCACCACCAAGAAACCCATGGTACGATCAGGAGTGTCGTAATGCTACTGATCTGAAAAACGCAGAGTATAGGGCAACCCTGCGGACAGTAGCAACACGTAATGTGATTGAGAATTATCGGGAGAAAAGGTGAGAGGAGAAACGAGTTTTCAGAAAAAAAAGAAGAAAGCACTAGAAAAACGTAATCGTGAACAAATCGAGATGTACAGGAGTTAGAATGAAGTCCGAAAATTTTACCAAAGAGTAAAACACCAAACCGAGGGCTTTGGTGTAGGCACATCCTCCTGTAGAGATGAAGAAGGAAAACTGGTGACAGATACAGACTGCGTGCTGGAAGGAAGGAGCATTATAAAAAACTTCTGGTATCAAATAGTAGCGGTGAAGAACCAATAACAGATGATGGTATAGAGTGAATACCACCAAGATGAGGTCAGAATAGCAACTAATCGGCTAAAGAACAATAAAGCAGCAGGTGCCGATGGGTTACAACCCGAACTATTCAAGACTGGTGGTCAGATGCTGGTAAGGAGCATGCACCAGCTGATTAGTACAATTTGGCTAGAGGAATGCATGCCCAATGATTGGAACCTCAGCATCCTGTGTCCCGTGCACAAAAAAAAAGAGATAAGACGACATGTGCCAACTATAGAAGAATTAGCCTTCTTCCCATCGCGTTCAAAGTGCTATCCAGCGTACTGTGTGAGCGATTGAAGCCAATGGTCAATGACATTATTGGACGATACCAATGCGGCTTCAAACCTGGCAAATCCTCCATTGACCAGATTTTCACTCTGCGCGAAATCCTGGAATAAACTCACGAAAAACACATACCACCTATTCGTCGACTATAAAGCTGCATTCGTCAGCCCTTATCCGTTCGGAGGTGTTTAAAGCCATGTCTACGTTCGGCATTCCTGCAAAATTAATACGGCTATGCAGGATAACATTAAGTGGCACAAGATCAGCAGATAAAGTCGGAACGGACCTCTCGGAGCCCTTTAATACCGAACGAGGATTCAGACAAGGTGACAGTTTGTCGTGTGACCTCTTTAACATCCTGCTGGGTCGAACATTGAGAGCGGTAACAGTCATCATTGAACAAATTGAGAAGGAGTCTGCTAAAGTGGGTCTGGCAGTAAACGGCAGACCATGCTGATGGTATCAACGCGCAAAACGTCCAGTAGACTAGGACCAACTGTGGAACTTGAGAACTACAGCTTCGAGGTAGTCAACGATTTTATATACCTTGGTACCGCCATAAATAAAACGAATGACATCAGTTTTGAAATTCGGAGAATAATTGTGATGGCCAACAGATGCTACTATGGTCTAAGTAAGCAGTTTAGAAACAAGTACCCAGCTCTCGCCAGACCAAAGTCACACTTTACAAGACGGTCATACTACCCGTGCTGTTATATGGATCTGAAGCATAGGTACTTGCGCAAGCAGATTAGGCAGGTCTTGGGGTGTTTGAGAGAAAAATTCTCCGAAAGATCTACGGGCCGAGCTGCGTCTGCGTCAATTTATACGCGAATATCGACATAGTAAGTCGTATTGAGCTGCAGCGACTACGATGGCTAGGTCATGTTGTGCGAATAAATGAAAATGCCCCAGCCTAAAAGGCATATAAAAGCGAGCCTACAGATGAAAAAACCAAGTAGAAAACAACATCTTGGAACGTGGTATTTTAAATTACTGGTCCTTGAAAAAATATTTTTTTTAACAAGCCACACCTGTTCCTTGAAAAAATTATAAATTATTGTGGTCTTTAAAATATCCCATGCTTGTAATTTAATGGAGAATAGTGAAGTGAGTATGCACATTAACAAAACACATATACATATAAAACATACATACATAATTTATTTAATTATGTTCACAGCTAATATTCTTTAATTATTTAAACGGTGGTTAAATCGTCATTCGCCATTCATTTGTTGTCTGACAACAAGAAAAACAAAAAAAAAAAAACTACGGAATTTGTAAGTCAATTCCTGTTCGTGTCAAGTGATGCCCTCTTTGCATATGTCCACACACACACACATATGTATAGTCACGTAGACAAACACACGTGTATGAGTTCATTGTATGAATTATCCTTTTTCATGCATTTCCCAGTCTTTGTTTTTCATTTATTTTTTTACATCTATTTGAATATAATTGAAATTGTTGCATAAATAATGAGTAAAACGAGAGACGGAAAGAGGTAATGCGAGAATAAAACATTACGTAAAGAAAATTAACTTCATTTTAATTTTTATGCAAACATTTTGTTGTTGTTGCTGTTGTTTTTAGAGACACAATTCTTGATGTGAAAACAACAAAACAATAAATGTTGAAATTAAGGTGCCACGAAAGTGAAGGGTGTTGGGCTGAGAAACAATGAAACCAAAAACACACATACATACGTATGCAAAAAAAATACAGCAATGTTAGAGATGACAATATACGTAAGTTTTATAGAAGACCGGCCTATTGTTGGCACTTGAAAACAATATTTTTTAAAATAAATGCTCTGAGATGTCCTTGAAAAAAAGTTTAAAAAATCCTTCGTTCCATAAGCTGAGCTTAAGAAATATTTCCAGGCGCATCGGTCTTTTGCGCAGTTTTTCCCGTTTGAATGATCATATTCGGCAATGTTGCCTTCTACTTGATCTTTCCATTTAATTCGTGGCCTTCCCCTTCTGCGTGAACCATCAGCTGGTTCGCTTTTATATGCCTTTTGGGCTGGGGCATCTTCATCCATTCTCACAACATAAACTAGCCATCGTAGTCGCTGCAGCTCAATACGTCTGACAATGCCGATGTCCGAGAATAGATGGCACAACTCATGGTTCATTCGACGGCAATATTCGCCGTCAACGCAGATCGGCCCATAGATCTTTCGGAGAATTTTTCTCACAAACACTCCAAGAGCTGCTTCATCTGCTTGCGTAAGTACCCATGCTTCAGATCCATATAATAGCACAGGTAGTATCAGCGTCTTGTAGAGTGTGAGTTTGGTCTGGCGGCAGGTGGCCTTGTTTCTATACTGCTTACTTAGACCATACTAGAATCTGTTGACCATCATAATCCTTCTCCGAATTTCAAAACTGATGTTATTCGTTTTATTTATGGCGGTACCGAGGTATATAAAATCTTTAATCAACTCGAAGCTGTAGTTCTTAAGTTCCACAGGTCGTCCGAGTCTACTGGACGTCTTGTGCGTTGATACCATCAGCTTGGTCTTGACGCCGTTTACTGCCAGACGCACTTTGGCAGACTCCTTCTCAATTTGTTCAAAGGTGACTGTTACCACTCTCAGTGTTCGACCCATCATATCGATGTCATCGACGTAGGCGAGTAATATGTGTTGTTTGGTGTACAGAGTGCCATTTCTGTTCACCCTTGCCTCTCATATGACCTTTTCCAGCAGGATGTTATACAGGTCACACGACAAACTGTCACCTTGTCTGAATCCTTTATAGTTGGCATCGGCTTGTTTCCTTTTTTGTGCAAGGGACACAGGATGCTGAGGTTCCAATCATTGGACATTCATTCCTCTAGCCATATTGTACTAATCAGCTGGTACATGCTTCTCACCAGCATCAGACCACAAGTCTTGAATAGTTCCGCTTGTAACCCATCGGCCCCTGCTGCTTTATTGTTTTTGAGCCGAATAATTGCTTTTATGACCTCATCTTGACGATTTGATACCAGAAGCTTTTCAAAATGTTCCTACCAGATCCTCAACACGCTGTCTGTATCTGTCACCAGGTTTCCTTCTTCATCTCTACAGGAGGATGTGCCTGCACCAAAGCCTTCGGTTTGGTGTTTTACTCGTTGGTAAAATTTCCGGACTTCATTCTGACTCCTGTACATCTCGATTTGCTCACGTTCACGTCTTTCTTGTTTTTTCTTCTTTTTCTGAGAACACGTTTCTTCTCTCACCTTTTCTCCCAATAATTCTCCATCAAATTACGTGTTGCTACATCAGTAGCATTACGACACTCCTGATCGTACCATGGGTTTCTTGGTGGTGGTTTTTGGTACCCAAATGTTGCTTTTGCTGCAATGTGGGCAATTATCTGCCATTGTGCTTCTATACTATTGTAGAGTTGAGCGGAGTAGGCCTCGGTTACCTGTTGTATTTGCAGCTTTTCGACGTCGAGTTTCCGTGTTGTGTTAGATCGCACCTTTGCTGCAACATTAAGACGAGTGCGAACCTAGGCTGCTACAAGGTAATGGTCCGAATCGATATTCGCTCCTCGTATCAATCGAACGTCTAAAACACTGGACGAATGCCTTCCGTCTATCACTACATGGTCAATTTGATTTCTCGTTGCTTCATCAGGAGGAAAAATCCAGGTGGCCTTGTGTATATCGAGATGCTTGAATCTGGTGCTGCTAACTACCATGTTTTTTGCTCACCATGCTTTTTGCACTACCATGTTTTTTTAACCTCATTCCGTTGTCGGATGTTTTTTCGTGGAGCCAGATTTTTGCGACAGTGGGACCAAAAATATGTTCCCCTTCCGATTTTTGCATTAAAATCTCCTAGCAGAATTGTTATGTCATGGCCAGGGCAGCGGTCATATGCAGTTTCTAGGCGCTCGTAAAAATGTCTTTGGTCTGTTCATCTTTGTCTTCGGTCGGAGCATGGGCGCAGATAAGACTGATGTAGAAGAACTTCGCTTTTATACGAATTATAGCAATTCGCTCATCTACTGGAATGAATCTGAAGAATATGTATTTTATTCTCTTACTAACCATAAATCCGCAACCAAATTCATTTCTCGTTTCATGGCAGCTATAATAGAGAGCGTAATCTTCTGATTTCCTAACGCAGTCCCTTTCCAACGCATTTCCTATAAGGCAATAATATCGGCTTTGTACTTTTGAGTACATCCGCAAAAGCGAACACTGCGCCTGTTCTGTACGTGCGCACATTCCAAGTGCAGATTCGCAGATCGTGATCCTTTATACGTTTGCGGGGGTCGTCAATATTAGGGGGGTTTGGTTTTCTTTTTCTTTGCCTTTTCATAGTTGGTTCGGTTTTCAGAGTATGGGCAACTAACCCGATGCCTCAATCCATTTTTTTATAGTTCTTATGGGTGAACTCGCTCACTATTTCAACGGGTGATGAAAAATAGCTATCCCAGGTGACACCACGGGGAGGTCAGTGTCCACAATTGAGATGAAAGAGGGACCAAGATAAGTCTCGACTTCGCATTGTTAAAGCCAATCAGAGCCGTTGCTTGGTATCTATTATCCCCTACGGTATCTATCTCCCCTTCGTTTAAAAAATCCACGCCTTGAAAAAATAATTTAAAAAAATCCACGCCTTGAAAAAATAATTTTAAAACAATCCACGCCTTGAAAAAATAATTTAAAAAAATCCACGCCTTGAAAAAATAATTTTAAAACAATCCACGCCTTGAAAAATTAATTTTAAAAAATCCACGCCTTGAAAAATTAATTTTAAAAAATCCACGGCTTGAAAAAAGTTTAAAAAAATCCATGCCTTGAAAAAATAATTTTAAAAAATCCACGCCTTGAAAAAATAATTTTAAAAAATCCACGCCTTGAAAAAATAATTTTAAAAAATCCACGCCTTGAAAAAATAATTTTAAAAAATCCACGCCTTGAAAAAATAATTTTAAAAAATCCACGCCTTAAAAAAATAATTTAAAAAAATTCACGCCTTGAAAAAATAATTTAAAAAAAATCCACGCCTTGAAAAATAATTTAAAAAAAATCCACGCCTTGAAAAATAATTTAAAAAAAAAATTGAAGCTTGGAAAAATATTTTTAAAATAATTTTAAAAATATCCGAATTGCCCCACAATACATGTGTTTACCTAGTGTGTTTGTGTGAGTATCCTATTCAAAAAACACATAGTTTTGTTTTCTACTTATCGTACGTGTGGGTGAGGATATGTCGTTACTACCTAGTTTTCTTTTTTTTTTTTGGAGAGGTTAGGGTAGATATTTTTGTTTTGTTTTGGTTTCTTAACTTCCTTTATAGTTTTCCTGTACAAAAATATCTCCTGCAGCTATTTTTGTCTGCTTTAGCAAATTTGTTTGCTCTCTTTTGTGTTGTTCTCGGGTTATTATTTCCCATTCAGTAACACGAAGGTAGTCTCCTGAAATACAAAACAATCGACAAACAAAAAAGAAAGGAAAAAACTTTCGTAGACAAAATGACGACGACTATGGAGGAGGTTATGTGCGGCAAGTTCATGAAGGTGCTGAGAATATTGAATATTTTTGTTGTGACGTATTAGAAATCGTATGTCTTTAATATTCATTGAATTATATGGGTCGTATAAGTAATGCCTCTAAATGCGAATTAATATTACTCATACGCCACAAGATTATAATTAATACTATATGATGCAATAAATTGAATTTCGAAATAATTATCTCTCCAGAACACACGGTCTATTATACTCATCTCTAAAACTCTATGAATGTAGACCAAATATGACGTCGTGAAAAAACTAAAACACCCACGTAATGTCGAACATTCAGTGACCAGCAATGCAAACATTTCCACCACTGTGATGCTATGCAAAATAGTGACTACAACAATGGTAATCACAACAAGAACAACAACAATGATGACGACATTGTCCCAACAAATTCAATTTTCCATTTGTTTGCTGTCTTGTCCATGTTGTTGTTGTTTTTGGCTTCCTTTTCTATGCGTGTCAGCTGCGGTTATTTCACAACACTCAGGAAAATAATATATTCAAGATGTGATACAGAGTGGGAAGAAGTGTGATGGGAGAGTGCTGTGTATATCTGGGATGATGATGTCGGTATTTACATAAGACTTGCTTGGAAAAATATTTTTAAAAAATCTACGCCTTCAAAAAAATTGAAACTTCAAATTTTCTTGGAAAAATATTTTTAACAAATCCAAACCTCCAAAAAATTCGAATCAAAAATCAAATTTTCATGGAAAATTGTTTTTTTTTAAATCCACGCCTTCATGGAAAAATATTTTTTTTTAAATCCACGCCGTCATGGAAAAATATTTTTCTTTAAATCCACGCCTTCAAAAAATCAAACAGTAAAATTTTCAAAATTGTTCGCGCCTATTTTTAAAATATCCACGCCTTTTATTTTCCTTGCCTATTGTTGGCCCTTAAAAAATATTTATTATTATTATTATTTATTTATTCATTTCAAAGCCAAGCCAAAAAGCCTTATATGGCCAGTATACTACAAAATAAACTTAGACCAAATTAAAAATATAAATTTTAAACACTAGTATTTCTTTTCATGTTACATTTGTTCAAGCTCCATAAATATTCATTAAAAGTAATAGAAAAAAATCATTTGAATAAGAACTACTCTGAATTGATTTACAAAAACATTAAAGTAAAATATTAAGTAATTACAGAAATTTATCTTCAGTATTCAACTACTTTTTTAAAAATCCACGCCTTTAAATTTCCTTTTCTATTGTTGGCCCTTAAAAAATATTTTTAAACCAGTGAGCGGAGCAGTATAGTCGGACGGGGCCGACCATACGATACCCTACACAACTACCACGAACTCTAAATTTCTGAGGATGTTTATTCCGAGTCTGAGTAATATTTCCTGATATTTGCCCCCTCTTGTACAGTCCTTCTAATTACTTGTCCAGATTACCTTCACGGTGGGTGTGTTGTGATTTTCGGATTATACTCTACTCGAAAACACACAAAAAATTATGTTTTCGGTCCATTTCATCCCAAAATTTTAATCTGATCATCACCGAAAATTGTAGGCGTTGTTCTTGACCATAACTGGAACTTCATGAAAAATTTCAAAGCCATCAGCGCGATATTTCTCCCTTTAATGTGGTAATGGATTACTAAATAATATCTGAATACGTAAGCACATGTAAATATTTGACTGTAACTCCCACATCTGAGTAGATACATCACTATATTTGGTATCAATTTAAAGGTCAACCACTCCTCTTGGATATGTTATTAACTCCTAGGGTCTACATCTTCCAGGAGTAAATATATATGCCATAGAATACAAATTTTGTCATTTTTCACACAAAAGTCAGGGTCCATTTGACCCGCTAAATATTGACCGATCTTTATAAAAACATGCACGCTTATTCTCTGACCCGATCCCCTTCCCCATGCAAAAATTCGCGGTGTTTGGGCCATAATTGCGGCCTCTGGAGCAACCAGAAAAACCGACAAACATTTAGTATTTGGTCCATTTCATCCCCTAAATATTAACCTATCTTTTCCAAAAACAATAGGGGTCTTCATTGGCCAGAACCCATCCTACATGCAAAATTTCGTGAAGATTGGTCCATAGCTGTGGCCTGTATCGTGTTTACAAATTATAATGGACAGACGGACGGACGGACGGACACACATGTCTAGATCGACTCAGCTAGTCGAGATATGACGATCGGTATACTTAAAGGTATTTCGCGGCGTTACAAACATTTGGGGCTGCACAAAGCTATAATACCCTGACAACATAGTTGTGTAGGGTATAAAAATCCATGCCTTTAAATTTCCTTGCCTATTGTTGGCCCTAAAAAATATTTTTAAAAAATCCACGCCTTCAAATTTCCTTGTATATTGTTGGCCCTAAAAAAATATTTTTAAAAAATCCACGCCTTTAAATGTCCTTGCCCTTAAAAAGATTTTTAAAAAATCCACGCCTTTAAATTTCCTTTCCTATTGTTGGCCCTTAAAAAAGATTTGTAAAAAATCCACGCCTTTAAATTTCTTAAATTTAATTTTTTTTAAAAATCCACACCTTTAAATGTCCGCGCCTATTGTTGGCCCTTAAAAAAATATTTTTAAACCAGTGAGCGGAGCAGTATAGTCGAACGGGGCCGACCATATGATACCCTACACAACTTCCACGAAAATCTAAATTTCTGTGGTTCTATATTCTGAACATTGCACCCTTTTGACCGCCTATATGTCAACAAATTCTAATACTCAGTAGCCGAGGGCTGTACTTGTCCAGATTCCCATTACCGTGGGTTATGCTGTGATGTTGGGCTTTCAATTGAAGGCTATTGATCGACTCGAAAAAAAAAAAACACAAATAATTAAGTTTTCGGTCCACTTCATCCCAATATTATTATCTGATCATCACCGAAAATTATAGGCGTTGTCCCCGACCATGCCTACATCCTCATGGAAAATTTCAATGCGATCAGCGCTATATTTCCGCCATCTTACTAAATAATATATGAATACGTAAGCACCTGTAAATATTTAAGTTTAACTTCCACATACGAGAACATACGACAATATAATTGGTATCAATTTAAAGGTCAACCACTCCGCTTGGATATGCTATCAACTTCTCGGGTCTATATCCTTCTGGAGCAAATATATACTCCATAGAATACAAATTTTGTCATTTTTCATACAAAAGTCAGGGTCCATTTGACTCGCTAAATATTGACCGATCTTTATCAAAAAAGCCATTCTTATTTTTGGCCCGATCCCCTTCTCAAAGTAAAATTTCGCGATGTTTGGACCATAATTGCGGCCTCTGGAGCGACCAGAAAATGAGATCAAAAATAAAATCAGATCAAAAATAAAGTTTTTGGTCCATTTCATCCCCTAAATATTAACCGTTCTTTACCAAAAACAATAGGGGTCTTCATTGGCCAGAACCCATCCTACATGCAAAATTGCGTGAAGATTAGTCCATAACTGTGGCCTGTATTGTGTTTACAAATTACAATGGACAGACGGACGGACACACATGTCTAGCTCCACTCAGGTAGTCGAGATATGACGAATATTTCGGGCCTCTTGGACTAGGACCAATATTTCTTGGGCCTGCACAAAGCTATAATATCCTGACAACATAGTTGTGAGGGTATACAAATCCACGCCTATAGAGACATAAACCTCTACCTTTACTAAATTCCTTTCGTAGAGTAGAGTAGGGATAATCAAATTTCGATGTTGAACAAGAAAATCACTCTTAAGGGGGTGAGGGGGTGTCCAACCCCCCTATGGGAACAGATTAAGTCAATGGACCATAAAAACTTATGCATACTTAATTTCTATAAATAAATTTATATGACATAGTTTCGTATGGTTATCATTGCTCTTTCGAATGTTCGTCTGCGATGGTTCATGTGTGTTTGTATGTGTGTGTGTGTAGATTTGTGACACTTTTAGTCGTAAGTAAATTATAATAAATAATAAAGAAAATTATGTCAAATGAATAACTGGTGGTCTTATACATTTACAGCATCACAACATCAGTAGTAGATAAATTCAAATTGATTTTGAAAAAAAGGCAAAGAGATATCCATATAAAAGATAAGTTCACAAAAAAAACACTCTTAAAAATGCACAAAACACACGCCTCTGTTGGTCCTTGAAAAAAATTTATTTAAAAAATCCACGCCTCTGTAGGTCTTTGAAATCCACGCCTTGTATTGGTCCTTGAAAAAAAATTATTTAAAAATCCACGTCTCTGTTAGTCCTTGAAAATATTTTTTTTAATCAACGCCTTGTGTTGTGCCTTGAAAAAATTTATATAAAAGATCCTCACCTCCGTTGGTGCTTGAAAAAATTACTTAGTTTTCCGGATTTTTGTTCTTGATCAGCAAAAAATTTTATGACGATTTAAGCATGTCCGTCTGTCCGTCTGTCCGTTTGTCTGTTGTAATCACTCTAGCGTCTAAACGAATTGGGATAGATCGCCAACTTTTATCGGCAGGAAGGTCAAGTTCGAAGATGGACAACATTGGGGGTTTTGATCGCATTTTCGACCGAATTCGCTGAAATTTGGTACCTTGAGTTCTTACTGGGTAGCAAATTTCCCTACTAAAAATTATAAATTTAGGTCCATTTTTTCGGATAGCCCCCATTTAGGGGTAGCCCCAATTGTTGGGTATTTTGAAGTTCTTGAGCGCATTTTACAACTGAATTCGCTGAAATTTGGTACTTTGAGTTCTTATTGGGTAGCAAATCTCCCTACTACAAATTATAAATATGGGTCCATTATTTCGGATAACCCCATATAAGGGTACCCCCAATTTTCGGTATTTTTGGGGTTTTGATCGCATTTTCGACCGAATTCGCTGGTACCTTGAGTTCTTACTTGGTAGCAAATTTCCCTACTAAAAATTATAAATTTAGGTCCATTTTTTTGAATAGCCCCCATTTAAGGGTAGCTCCAATTTTTGGGGCTACCTTGAGCGCATTTTTTAACTGAATTCGCTGAAATTTGGTACTTTGAGTTCTTATTGGGTAGCAAATCTCCCTACTAAAAATTATAAATATGGGTCCATTTTTTCGGATAGCCCCCATATAAGGGCACCCCCAATTTTCGGTATTGTGAGGTTCTTAACCGAGTTTTTCAACCGAATTCGCTGAAATTTGGTACCTTAAGTTCTTACTGGGTACCAAATTTCCCTTCAAAAAATTATAAATATGGGTCCATTTTTTCGGATAGCCCCCATATAAGGGTACCCCCAATTTTCGGTAATTTGGGGTTCTTGGGCGCGTTTTATAACTGAATTCGCTAAAATTTTGTGCATTGGGTACTTATTGTGTACCATATTACTCCACTAAAAATTATAAATATAGGTCCACTTTTTCTGGTAGTCCCCATATAACGGTACCCCCAAATTTTCGGTATTTTGGACGTTCTGATCGTATTTTTCGACCGAATTGGCTGTAATTTAGTACTTCGAGTTCTTATTGGGTAGTAAATCTCCTCAATAAAAATTATAAATATAGGTCCATTTTTTCGGGTACCCCATTCAAGGGAACGTGAGGTTCGAGAATGAACTATATCGGCCCGCAATTAGGTCTAGTCCCCATGCAATGATACCTACCGATTTTATTTTTAATATTTAGCGTAAAGGAAGTTATTGTGTTATTGTATAGCTCTTCATATAATGATAACTTCAAATGTTCGGTAATTCCTACACGATGTAATCAATATAAGGTCCCACTTATGTATCACCTCCAGGGACGTACTCATACACATTTTTTTCTGCAATGAAAAGTTTCATATTAAACCAGCAGCATCCACCCAACCTCCCGAAATAAAAACTGTGGTGATGGCCTTATATAACTGTAGCCTCTAAATTGCAGCATTTTGGGGATGTTCCATCCTAAGATGCGTCATCAGTACCGGTCCACTTTTTGGGGTTTTTGGGAAAAATATCCATAAAAATTTATGAAATTTGTATTTCATGTATATCATCAGACATTTAGGCATCTCCTCCATATAATAATACCTCCTGAAGGGAAGAATTCAAATACATAATTAAAATATTGGGTTCGAAATTGAAATATATCGGTCAGTAATTAGGCATAGCCCTCATATAATGATTACCTCAAATATTCGCTAATTCCTACACTATGTAATCAATATTGGTCCCCCTTTAGGCATAGGCTTATATAACTTTGCAGTAGTTTGAAGATTTTATACTCTACTCTATTAGTATTAGTCCTGGCTTGGATGTTTTCAGATTTTAGGAAAAAAAAATTAAAAAATTCTAAAATTTGTATTAAGTGTACATAATGGTTCACATAAATCTGTTTGTAGAATAATCGGTATATGTTCACTTTTTGGTATTTTCCCTTTATTTTCATTTCAAGTATCTGTCAGTATACCTATGGTGGAGGGTATCAAAAGTTCGGCCCGGCCGAACTTAACGCTTTTTGCACTCGTTTTTGTTTATATTTTCATTTCGCATTTTTTTTTTTTTTTCAATGTTATATTCGTATCGATATTTGGTCATGATTTTCTGTATTTTCTAATAACCAAACGCCAATGCGAATCGCTCAAAAAATACAAAACACGTTCAAAGCAAACCATCCAAATTACTTCGCTGCAATTGCTTTCAAATTCAGTGGAGGTTCCCGACCCTCTCTTCCAACGCATTGTTTCTTAAAGGAACATTCATTATGGATAGAAACGAAATATTAGAGAAATGGGAACAACAACATCGGATGCATAAAGCATACAAATGAATGACCGGTTCTAGCAGTAGCTGAAGAGCCATAAAGAGAGAAAGAGGGAGGGAGCCAAAAGGAAGTCAAATCAATAAATATGTCTCGACCTCAATTGATTATGTTCGTTGCTTCAATGCTCTGGGCTGTCGATGAATCTGATGATGATGATGATAGTGCGATTATTATAGCTGCACACACACTCACACACAAAGCTGTAATAGATGACAGAGAGTAGCAGCAGATTTGTTGATTTAAGCCACATGCACCACATAGTTCGCACCCTGCATTGTGATGCTTGCTATTGATGCTGCTGCTGTCGCCTCTTGCTGTATTGGCAAATACTGATGTTGATAATTAAAATGGATTTTTGTTTTTAGTCACTTCGAATGGTCGGTGAGGCAAAATACACTGAGAGAAATT
Source organism: Musca vetustissima (assembly GCF_032173495.1). Lineage (NCBI taxonomy): Eukaryota > Metazoa > Arthropoda > Insecta > Diptera > Muscidae > Musca > Musca vetustissima. Next base: position 13,720 of record NW_026877564.1, read on the forward strand.
TTGATAACAAAAATTTATTAAATTATTAAAAAAAAATATTTTAATCGGAAGATCGCAATTAAAATGTTACAAAAATTCCGATATTTTCCTTACATTTTATTTAACAAAGGTGTTCCCATTTTTTACAGTGTATCTCTCAATGCCTCTAAAATTTCAAAAAAAAAAAAACATCTCAATTTTGTGAGATGAAAGGTAAGCTGAACGCACATGCCCCTAATAATCATCATCATCTATTGTTATCGTCATCATCATCAGTTGCAGGAGCACCAGCAATCTTGATGACCAGCTAAAGTAAGTCAATGATCTGCTTGAAATACACCTTGCCGTAGGAAAATGAATTGGCTTTATATTGATGATGACATGCTAGGATGGCTGAGTTGATGTAAATGGATTTTGGATAATTGAGATACACTTTGTGAATTTTTTAAAGGACTCAAACAAGGCGTGGATTTTTTAAAGATTATTTTTTTAAGGACTCCAACAAGGCGTGGATTTTTTTAAAGATTATTTTTTCCAGGACTCAAACAAGGCGTGGATTATTTGAAGAATATTTTTTGAGGACCAAAACAAAGCGTGGATTTTTTAAAGATTATTTCTCCAGGACTCAAACAAGGCGTGGATTTTTTAAACAATATTTTTTAAGGACCAAATCAAGGCGTGGATTTTTTAAACAATATTTTTTAAGGACCAAATCAAGGCGTGGATTTTTTAAACAATATTTTTTAAGGACCAAATCAAGGCGTGGATTTTTTAAACAATATTTTTTAAGGACCAAATCAAGGCGTGGATTTTTTAAACAATATTTTTTAAGGACCAAATCAAGGCGTGGATTTTTTAAACAATATTTTTTAAGGACCAAATCAAGGCGTGGATTTTTTAAACAATATTTTTTAAGGACCAAATCAAGGCGTGGATTTTTTAAACAATATTTTTTAAGGACCAAATCAAGGCGTGGATTTTTTAAACAATATTTTTTAAGGACCAAATCAAGGCGTGGATTTTTTAAACAATATTTTTTAAGGACCAAATCAAGGCGTGGATTTTTTAAACAATATTTTTTAAGGACCAAATCAAGGCGTGGATTTTTTAAACAATATTTTTTAAGGACCAAATCAAGGCGTGGATTTTTTAAACAATATTTTTTAAGGACCAAATCAAGGCGTGGATTTTTTAAACAATATTTTTTAAGGACCAAATCAAGGCGTGGATTTTTTAAACAATATTTTTTAAGGACCAAATCAAGGCGTGGATTTTTTAAAGTATATTTCTTAAATACAAAACAAAAAATATACAAATTACCAACAACAAACATGTCATTCTCAACTCCATCAAAAAAATAATTCACCAATTAAAGACATTTGGTTTATGAATAAACAGACAAATATCTTTTATACACATCATGTAAATATTGTATTATGTAGACCAAGTTACCTGGCTCAGACGCTTAAAGGGCCTAACTATGACGACTACTCATTCCATCATCCCCCCTTTCCTCCTCTCCAAGCCGACATTCAATTGCCCGGCCATTTGTTGTTCTGCATATCAGAACAAGGTGGAAAAGGTATTTATGTTTTGTTATGTTACCAAATGACAGCAACAACAATAAAGTTTAGAACGGAAATGCAAATAGGACTTTACACGCACAGGAAATACATATTTCGTTCTGTACCACCACTACCAGAGCACCACCATCGAAATATCCACACACACACACACTTGCAGGCACTGTAACTTCATGGGTTGTTGACACACTAAACAGAACGCATATTTCTCTCGTGTACGCACGATAAGTCCTTAAATGTTACAATGAAATGTGTATGTATGTACACATTTCTATATAGGTGTGTTAATAATACATATGAGTATATACATATATATGTAGCATATAGACTGAATATTTGTTTGGTGAATTTGGTAGATATGTAGGCTACTGGATGGAAAGTATGTGTGTCTTCATTACTTGACAAGGTGGTTAGTAATGAGAGCAATCTACTTGTGGTTGTGGATATGAGTCATTCCATAGCCATTGAATGAAATTATAGAAATTAAAAATATTTTTAAAACTAAACTATATTTTAAAACTAAGTTTAGAATAAATATGAAGATGTGCAAATTTTGGATGAAATCGGTTATTCTCTTCGAGAGTTATCGTTCGCACCTGTCAGACAGATGGACAACGGACGGACATGTGTAAATCGACTCCCTCATTAGTAAGTTGTTGTCCCTGAAAAAATATTGTTTAATAAAATCCACGCCCTGTTGGAGTCCTTAATAAATATCACTTAGCTGGCTTGTGACAGAACTTTCGTTCCATAAGCCGAGCTTAAAAAAGATTTCCAGGCGCGTCGGTCTTTTGGGCAGTTTTTCTACTTTGAAAGATCATATTCGGCAATATTGTCCTCCACTTCATATTTCCATATTATTCGTGGCCTTCCCCTTCTGAGTGAACCATCAGCCGGTTCGCTTTTATATGCCTTTTGGGCTGGGGCATCTTCACCCATTCTTACAACATGACCTAGCCTACGTAGTCGCTGCAGCTCAATACGTCTAACAATGTCGATGTCCGCGATATTCACCGTCGACGCAGAACGGTCCGTAGATCTTTCGGAGAATTTTTCTTTCAAACACCACAAGAGCTGCCTCATCTGCTTGCGCAAGTACAGCACGGGTAGTATCAGCGTCTTGTAAAGTGTGAGTTTGGTCTGGCGGGAGGTGGCCTTGTTTCTAAACTGCTTACTTAGATCATAGTAGCATCTGTTGGCCATCACTATCCTTCTACGAATGTCAAAACTGATGTCATTCGTTTTATGTATGGCGGTACAAAGGTATATAAAATCTTTAACTACCTCGAAGCTGTAGTTCACAAGTTCTCAATGTTCGACCCATTATGTCGATGTCAACGGCGTAAGCGAGTAACTGGTGTGGTTTGGTGTACAGAGTGCAATTTCTGTTCACCTTTGCCTCTCGTATGACCTTTTCCAGCAGAATGTTAAATAGGTCACACGACAAACTGTCACCTTTTCTGAATCCTCGTTCGGTATTAAAGGGCTCCGAGAGGTCCTTTCCGACTTTAACTGCTGATCTTGTGCCAGTTAAAGTTATCCTGCATAGCCGAATTAACTTTGCATGAATGCCAAACGCAGACAAACAAACACCTCTGAATGAATGCGGCTTTATAATCGACGAATAGGTGGAATGTGTCGATGTGTTTTTCGTGGGTTTTTCCAGGATTTAGCGCAGAGTGAAAATCTGGTCAATGGTGGACTTGCCGCATTGGTATGGTCCAATAATGTCGTTGACCATTGGCTTCAGTCGCTCACACAGCACGCTGGATAGCACTTTATATGCGATGGGAAGGAGACTAATTCCTCTATAGTTGGAGCATATCGTCTTGTCTCCTTTTTTGTGCACAGGACACAGGATGCTGAGGTTCCAATCATTGGACATGCTTTCCTCTAGCCAAATTGTACTAATCAGCTGGTGCATGCTCCTTACCAACATCTGACCACCAGTCTTGAATAGTTCGGCTTGTAAACCAACGGCACCTGCTGCTTTATTATTTTTTAGCTGATTGATTGTTATTCTGACTTCATCTTGGCTAGGTGGTATACCACTCTATACCGTCATCAATTATTGTTTTTGATGTATACTATTCACGGCTACTATTTGATACCAGATGTTTTTCAAAATGCTCCTTCCAGATCCTCAGCACGCTGTCTGTATCTGTCACCAGGTTTCCTTCTTCATATCTACAGGAGAATGTGCCTGCACCAAACCTTCTGTTTGGTGTTTTACTTATTGATAAAATTTTCGGACTTCATTCGATTTGCTCACGCTCACGTTTTTCTTGTTATTTCTTCTTTTTTCTGAAGAAGAAATATTCAAAAAAATATTTTTAAAAAAATCCACGCCTTGTTGGAGTCCTTGGAAAAATATATTTGGCCTTGTTGGAGTCCTTGGAAAAATATATTTGGCCTTGTTGGAGTCCTTGGAAAAATATATTTGGCCTTGTTGGAGTCCTTGAAAAAATATTTTTAAATTAATCCACGCCTTGTTGGAGTCCTTAAAAAAATATTTTTAAAAAAATCCACGCCTTGTTGGAGTTTTTGAAAAAATATTTTTAAAAACATCCACGCTTTGTTGGAATCCTTAAAAAAATATTTTTAAAAAAATCCACGGCTGGTTGGAGTGCTTGAAAAAATATTCTTTAAAAAATCCACGCCTTGTTGGAGTCCTTGAAAAAATATTTTTAAAAAAATCCACGCCTGGTTGGAGTGTTTGAAAAAATATGTTTAAAAAAATCTATGCATTGTTGGAGTCCTTAAAAAAATATTTTTAAAAAAATCCCTCATTAGTAAGTTGTTGTCCCTGAAAAAATATTGTTTAATAAAATCCACGCCCTGTTGGAGTCCTTAATAAATATCACTTAGCTGGCTTGTGACAGAACTTTCGTTCCATAAGCCGAGCTTAAAAAAGATTTCCAGGCGCGTCGGTCTTTTGGGCAGTTTTTCTACTTTGAAAGATCATATTCGGCAATATTGTCCTCCACTTCATATTTCCATATTATTCGTGGCCTTCCCCTTCTGAGTGAACCATCAGCCGGTTCGCTTTTATATGCCTTTTGGGCTGGGGCATCTTCACCCATTCTTACAACATGACCTAGCCTACGTAGTCGCTGCAGCTCAATACGTCTAACAATGTCGATGTCCGCGATATTCACCGTCGACGCAGAACGGTCCGTAGATCTTTCGGAGAATTTTTCTTTCAAACACCACAAGAGCTGCCTCATCTGCTTGCGCAAGTACAGCACGGGTAGTATCAGCGTCTTGTAAAGTGTGAGTTTGGTCTGGCGGGAGGTGGCCTTGTTTCTAAACTGCTTACTTAGATCATAGTAGCATCTGTTGGCCATCACTATCCTTCTACGAATGTCAAAACTGATGTCATTCGTTTTATGTATGGCGGTACAAAGGTATATAAAATCTTTAACTACCTCGAAGCTGTAGTTCACAAGTTCTCAATGTTCGACCCATTATGTCGATGTCAACGGCGTAAGCGAGTAACTGGTGTGGTTTGGTGTACAGAGTGCAATTTCTGTTCACCTTTGCCTCTCGTATGACCTTTTCCAGCAGAATGTTAAATAGGTCACACGACAAACTGTCACCTTTTCTGAATCCTCGTTCGGTATTAAAGGGCTCCGAGAGGTCCTTTCCGACTTTAACTGCTGATCTTGTGCCAGTTAAAGTTATCCTGCATAGCCGAATTAACTTTGCATGAATGCCAAACGCAGACAAACAAACACCTCTGAATGAATGCGGCTTTATAATCGACGAATAGGTGGAATGTGTCGATGTGTTTTTCGTGGGTTTTTCCAGGATTTAGCGCAGAGTGAAAATCTGGTCAATGGTGGACTTGCCGCATTGGTATGGTCCAATAATGTCGTTGACCATTGGCTTCAGTCGCTCACACAGCACGCTGGATAGCACTTTATATGCGATGGGAAGGAGACTAATTCCTCTATAGTTGGAGCATATCGTCTTGTCTCCTTTTTTGTGCACAGGACACAGGATGCTGAGGTTCCAATCATTGGACATGCTTTCCTCTAGCCAAATTGTACTAATCAGCTGGTGCATGCTCCTTACCAACATCTGACCACCAGTCTTGAATAGTTCGGCTTGTAAACCAACGGCACCTGCTGCTTTATTATTTTTTAGCTGATTGATTGTTATTCTGACTTCATCTTGGCTAGGTGGTATACCACTCTATACCGTCATCAATTATTGTTTTTGATGTATACTATTCACGGCTACTATTTGATACCAGATGTTTTTCAAAATGCTCCTTCCAGATCCTCAGCACGCTGTCTGTATCTGTCACCAGGTTTCCTTCTTCATATCTACAGGAGAATGTGCCTGCACCAAACCTTCTGTTTGGTGTTTTACTTATTGATAAAATTTTCGGACTTCATTCGATTTGCTCACGCTCACGTTTTTCTTGTTATTTCTTCTTTTTTCTGAAGAAGAAATATTCAAAAAAATATTTTTAAAAAAATCCACGCCTTGTTGGAGTCCTTGGAAAAATATATTTGGCCTTGTTGGAGTCCTTGGAAAAATATATTTGGCCTTGTTGGAGTCCTTGGAAAAATATATTTGGCCTTGTTGGAGTCCTTGAAAAAATATTTTTAAATTAATCCACGCCTTGTTGGAGTCCTTAAAAAAATATTTTTAAAAAAATCCACGCCTTGTTGGAGTTTTTGAAAAAATATTTTTAAAAACATCCACGCTTTGTTGGAATCCTTAAAAAAATATTTTTAAAAAAATCCACGGCTGGTTGGAGTGCTTGAAAAAATATTCTTTAAAAAATCCACGCCTTGTTGGAGTCCTTGAAAAAATATTTTTAAAAAAATCCACGCCTGGTTGGAGTGTTTGAAAAAATATGTTTAAAAAAATCTATGCATTGTTGGAGTCCTTAAAAAAATATTTTTAAAAAAATCCACGGCTGGTTGGAGTGCTTGAAAACATTTTTTAAAAAAAATCCACGCCTTGTTGGAGTCCGGAATCCTGAAATAAATATTTATTAATAAATCCACGCCTTATTCTGGTCCCTAAAAATATTCTTAAAAAATCCACCCCTTGTAGTAGTCCTGGAAAAAATATTCTTTAAAAAACTAACGCCATTATTATTTAAAAAAATGTTTTTAGAAAAGAGGAAGCCAGCATATCCTTAGATATGCTCCCTTTTCCTTTCCGCTACATTTTTTCAGAGTTTTATTGAAACAGTTTTCACATTTGCAAAAACTCAACGTGAATGTTTTATTTTTTTCTCATAAAATATTACTTGCAACAACATGTTCAGCCAGTCAGATGCAGCAGCCCCTGTAACGATGTGTGAAATATTTTTTTGTTTATAAAATAGAAAAAATAAACATGGATACTCGGGGAATATGGGAGCAGAAGAAGAATGTAACGAATGTATAGCTCGGATGGCTGTTGACTGATGTTATTTCAAAAATTGTTGCACTTTACGGATGTACGAAAAAAAATAATTTAAAAAAAATACAAGCTCAGGAAAACCAAAAGGCAAAACAACAGCAACACATTCTTTACAACATCTAATGTGAAAAAATACAAAAACATCAACAACAACAAAATCCAAAGTAAATTGAGAATTGTATTCCATCTGGAGTTGTGCAAATGTTTTCACTTACCCAAAATAGTTTTGGAACTTTAAGTTAAACACCAAAAAATGGGGGAAAATAAAACGAATGGAGGATCCTCGAAGTTTAAATGAAGTAGGACACAACTCACATTGATGTACAACACTTGCCCATGTCGATATATTGGAGTAAAGTTCAGTGGCCAAATGCGGAATAGATTCTCAATATACTTGCCAGTCAAAAGGGTGGGGGAAGTGAGGGGAGTCATGTGATACCTTCCCTTCAAAAAACAATTTGCAAAAAAATAACGGAAAATCAAAGGAAGCTACTTTCCGAAGATAGCCACGTTTCACAAGGAAACGGAAACTAAATATTCGGCGAAATTGTACTGCATGTGGCACATACTCACACACACAAACACTAAAATACTGGCCTATAGCTGGGGTCAGCTCAGCTGCCTACAATTACTATTGTCACAAATAACGAACTGGGCAACTGAATCTCAATTGTCGATTAAAGTTTGCCGAACAAACAAAACAAGCTGCTGTCTAAACTTCATAATGATGTTGACGATGTTGCTGGCTGGGGCCAACAACAACATCGCAAAGTTTTTCCTGAATGCCTGAAAATATGGAGGCAGACAAAAATTTCTGTGAGTTACAGAATTTTTTTAAAAGTATTTTTAAGGACACTAACCAGGCGTGGATTTTTTAAAGAATAATTTTTTGAGGACCAAAACGAGGCGTGGATTATTTGAAGAATATTTTTTGTGGACCAAAACAAGGCGTGGATTATTTGAAGAATATTTTTTGAGAACCAAAACAAGGCGTGGATTATTTGAAGAATATTTTTTGAGGACCAAAACAAGGCATGGATTATTTGAAGAAT
>NW_026877565.1:0-21680 GCF_032173495.1 Musca vetustissima
AAAAGAGAGTTGTTGGTGTCCTACTTGGCTGTTGGAGAGCCAAGGGTATTTTGGATATATCCAACAGTTTTGCAGGTGAGTTGATGTTTTTGTTGTATTTTTTGCAATATTTGTGAATATTATTGTTTTGTTTGTTGCCAGTGCCCTTCGATGAGGATGACAAAGATAAATCTGTTTGGTTTTTGGATCATGACTATTTGGAGAACATGTATGGCATGTTTAAGAAAGTCAATGCCAAAGAACGTGTTGTGGGCTGGTACCACACTGGTCCAAAATTGCACCAGAACGATATTGCCATCAACGAATTGATACGCCGCTACTGTCCAAATTCCGTCTTGGTGATCATTGATGCCAAACCTAAAGATTTAGGTTTACCCACAGAGGCATACATTGCTGTCGAAGAGGTCCATGATGATGGTTCACCCACATGCAAAACCTTCGAACATGTACCCAGTGAAATTGGTGCTGAGGAGGCGGAAGAGGTGGGTGTGGAGCATTTACTGCGTGACATCAAGGATACCACAGTCGGTAGTTTGTCACAGAAAATCACCAACCAGCTAATGGGTCTACGTGGTCTCAAGGCCCAGTTGAGCGACATCAAAAATTATTTGCAACGTGTTGGCGATGGCAAAATGCCCATCAATTATCAGATTGTATATCAACTGCAAGATATATTCAATCTTCTGCCCGACATTACAAACGACCAATTCACCGAGACCATGTACGTCAAGACCAACGATCAAATGTTAGTCGTCTACTTAGCCTCCATGGTCCGCTCAATTATTGCCCTGCACAATCTGATCAACAACAAACTGGCGAATCGTGATGCTGAAGAAGGCAAGGATAAAAAATCAGAAGATAAGAGCAAAGAGAGCAAGGATAAGGAAAACAAAGAGACCAAGGATAAGAAGGGTGCCTCCGAAGAGAAAACCGACAAGAGCAAGGACGACACAAATACGAAGAGCAGTAAGAAATAGGAGCGAAGAAAAAAGAAAAAGAAGCCTCGACGTAAAAAGAAACGTGACTAAATTGTTTCGAAAATGCAAGAAAAGGAGAAAAACAATTTCAGTTGCGTTTATTATTACACCAACAACAACAATACGCCATTCACAAAAACAAAATACACAGAAGAATCAATACAGGCTCCTTATTCGCTAAATGTAAAACAACCACAACAACAGCAACTACAAAAACTGAAAATATTATCATTTAATAATCATCATTAAAATACACTTTTCCAGAATGAGAAAAAGAAACAAATAAACAAACATTTTTATTTCTATAAGAAATTATTTAATTTACGAAAAATAAGAAAACATTGCAGAAATTTCTTGAGTCATTGGTTAAACTAACACAAGGACGACTCATTTTTTTCTAGTTATAGTCTCTTGAAAAGATTAAAAAACGAAAACAAATATTTACATCAAATGCAAGAAACACCATGCTAATAAAAAACTAACACTAATTGAAAAAAATAAGCTAAAAGTGATTATTTTTGAATGTGATGGAAAATGGCATTACATTTTTTACTTCAAGGCCGATTTCATCAGGTATGGAGAAGAAAACAAGGATAGAGGGTAAGCATTGCATTTTTTATTTCATTATATTGAACTGTTTAGATTTAAAAATTTGTTTGCATTTACTTCATTTGCTGCAAGACCGGCATAAATAAAAAATCGATTTTGCAGAACATGACTTATTTTTTTAATTGATTCACACCGAGAAACAAGGGGAACTTCTATAGCATCTCCATCAGATTGTTTTAGATATATTCGTCTTACCACGTTTTTACTTCTTAATATGTACCTTTGTGTTAAGTATAAAATTATTGTTATAATTGAAAAATCATCACGACACACCCCTTAACGTTTAGGTGTAATTATGTATAATTAAAGTGTTCGTTCAAATGTCATCGAATATCACCCTCACTGAAATATTCATTGATATTTTTTAACGCATCATAAACCGCGTAGAGGAAGTAAAGAAAGAAAATAAGAATATTATTTATGTGAGAAAGTAAAATGAATGATGCAAATCAGCTCATATTTTTTTGGGAATGGGAATATAACCTAATTGATTTTTATGGGGACTATCAAGAATTGCACCCATGCGTTGTATATGGCAACGGAATATGACAATCATTGTGTTCGTGTGTACAAATAAATATGTATTCATGCGCGTATATAAATATTTATTATTTTAAATATAGAATTCCTAATGATATTTTTTTTTTTTTGTTCCAAAATCATTTTGAAATTTGAATAGTAAACAGGAACTAGGGTGGCATATCATATATCTTTGCTGATACATATGTTTTGTAATTTTTTTTATCTTCTATCTTTAGGTGGAGAATATATGTATATTTAATTTGTCATTCCGATTGCACCACCTTGAAATATTCGCACGAGACCATAAAAATTAAATTCTATATTGATAGAGCCATGTCCGTCTATCTTTTGAAATTATGATAGAGATCACAATATTTAAGATGGGGCTTTGAAATATTGCACATATATTGTTAATACTTATACGATATTTGGTATTGAAAATTGGATTTAACGACCCACTTTGGCCACAAGTTAGTTGGGCCAAAATTTTTCAAAATACCGAAATACAAAATTCTGCCATATGGCGGGTATTATATACCGGAATTTTGCATTTCGGCATTTTAACGTTTTCGAAGCGGTTGTTATTTGACATTTCGGGTTTTTAATAAATATCTTTTTAATAAAGATCCATGTTCGACAAAGCCCCTATATAGATATCTAGATAGTCCTAGGCGCATTCTCCAACCAAAGTGGCTGTAAGATGTGATTACGGGTTCTTGGACGATCAAATTTTGCACATACATTATCATTACTCTCAGGATGTTTGGTATTGAAAATGAAATATATCGGTCCATGTTTTATAATAGACCCCACATAAAGCTAACCCCAAATATTCCGATTTTTGGCACGTTTTTCAATCGAATTGGCTGAAATTTGATATTTTGAGTTCTCATTGGATAGCAAATCTTGCTACCGAAAATGATTAATATTGGTCCATTTTTAGGATAGCCCCCATAATGCGGTATTTTAAGTGTTTGTGCATGATTTCCAAACGGATTAACTCCAATTTGATTTTTTGGATTATCATTGGGTAGAAAATCTCCTTATCAAAAAAAATATCTATATTGGTTCATGTTTCAGGCTAGCTCCCATGGAGCGAACAATTGGAGGTATTTGGCTTTTTCTTTTTTAACCGAATTGGCTGTAATTTGGTACTTAGAATGTGCATTGGGCAGCACATCTCCCTAACAAAAATTTTCGATATATTAGGTTGGGGAAAAAGAAAACCATTATTTTTTCGTCGAAAATATCGATAAAATCGGAGGAATGGTCAACAGAAAAAAATACGAGGGATAGAATTTCCATTTGCCAAGCCTTGGCCAAACGGAATGAGATAGACCCATTTCTAAAACGGATGGTGACTGGAGATGAGAAATGGATCACGTACGATAATCCTGTGCGAAAACGATCGTGATCAAAGAGCGGTGAAGCACCTCAGACGGTGGCTAAACCAGGACTAACGGCCAGGAAGGTTCTGCTATGCATTTGGTGGGGCTGGAAGGGGATTATTCATTATGGCTTACTTCCATATGGCCAAACGATAAATTCTGATTTCTTTCGGTCAACATCTGGACCGTTTGAATATAGCAATTGATAAGAAATGGCCAGAACTGGCAAACAGGAGAGATGTCGTGTTTCACCAGGACAACTCTAGGACACACACTCTACAGTGACCAGAAATTTCGGGAAGTTTTAATGCATCCGCCATACAATCCGGACTTGGCACCAAGCCATTATCATCTTTATCTTGCATTGCAACATTTTTTTAATGATAAAAAATGGTATCTAGGGAGGATTGTGAAAATCAACTACTAGAGTTTTTTTGCCAATAGAGTGCAGAACTTCTATGAGGGAGGCATAATGAAGTTACCTTTAAAATGGTAACAAATCATACTGTAAAACGGTGTATATTTGGCCCAAATCGGACATTTTGAAGCACGTCCTTTATTTCATACAAAAATAATGGATTTCTTTTTCCCTAACCTATTACTTTTAAGGATAGCTGCATATAAAGGAATCACCAGAATTCAGGGTTTTTGGGAATATTGAGCACGGAAGACTTTAATTTGGTTAATATTGGGCGTAAAATGTTCCTACCAAAATATCGACCAATTATAGGCTTTTTAACTGTCACTTTATGGTGAAGTGTATAAAGAATTCGACTCAGCCGAACTTAACGATGTATATACTTGTTAATAAATTGACTTTGTGTATTTAATTTGGCATTCCGTTTTCTTGGAGGTTGAAAAACATATTTGCAGTTTTTGTCTATAGCACCGGCCAAAGTTCGGCATTTTTAAAGATTTGGCCGTATTCTTTCCGGATTCTTGGTGAAAAAATTGCTCCCAGACTTGTATGAAATTGCCTCCTAATATTCGATATATATATATATTTTTTTTTTACAGAGTTCTCAGACATAATTTCCAGATCAGGATCCCAGGCGGCTGGAGTCTAACAATGTCCAAGTATTTTTCAAAGATTGCTTCTCCATATTGAAAATACTTTAAAATTCTAATGACGCTCTAAATGATCTAATAGAATTGATTGATTGATGTTATACTTCAAAGATCACACGAAGACATGACATAGATCATGTCCCCCACGTTAATGTTAACGCTAGGTGGGAGATAATCTCACTTAAGCACGCGACAAAAATAACATAACATTTTATGACAACGACCCTAACCCCAATTTATCTAAAATGGAAATTTCAAAAAACATATTCTAATGAAGTACCTTAAAATAGATTTTTGATGGCCATAGCCAGACAACCACAACTAAACTAATTAGAACTCCTTGACTTTTCAAGGAAAATCTTTGTTTCACATATGTTGTAAATTTACAACCGAAACAACAACAATAACACCGCAACCACACCATAATATAATCCCCAAAAAATGTATTTCTTCTCGACAATCCATCAAAGTGAATGACAAACAAAGAAACACATTTTTCGGCAGCTGAATGTAATTAAATGAATTTATTTTTTGGGGTTTTGAAAATTCTGAATCATCTCCAGCTTCACAGAATATTTAGATTTCCTGTCTGCAGGTTGCAAACATACGTATGAACGCTATTTCCCCACCCGCCAATCAAAAAAAAAAAAAAAAAAAACAAGGAAAGGAAAGGAAAGAAGTGATGCTCTAATTTCCTCATACACTCGAGTTGTACATAAATTTCCAAATGCAATGTATTTATTGGAGTTGCCGAGAACACAGCGAAAATTGGAAATTGAAAAAGTGCACACATGTTGAAGATCAGCTCCGGAAACTTTCACACTCCCAGAAGACTGCATTCACTCACCGCTGAGTATATGTTTGCATTCTCATAAATCCAGCTGAAAAATATCATTCCCCCACCATCCGTAGTAAATGTATGGATTTGTATTCTGACACACATCTGTGTGTATGTGTGCATGTTAACACGAAAATACCGGGAGTTTGCAGTCTGCCTGGTTGGTTTGCCTGCCTGTCTGTTTGGCATGCAAATCATTTAATCTGATATTTATTCAATATTTCAAAATTATGAGAAAAGAAAAACATCCGCCGCAGAAGTGTGTCGTCCACCGCCTGTCTTCTGAATTGACTTTGTCTCCTCTCCTCACCGTTTTGTTTTAACTATAGCCAGATGTTTGGATTTTCAGCGAATTTGGAGCATAAGTATTCTACATCAAAAGGGATTCACACACAAAAATATGATATGAAATATTACCTAAGGCCACTTACTTTGAATTCTGAATTATGCTCCATTGGAAATATTCTAATCTTATTTGGAAGGTGTGAAAATATGAAAGGTGATAGTTGGAATTTGATGTTCCCATATATTTTCTTGGAAATAATAAATTAAACAAAAAGGAAAATGTTTACAATCCCTTTTCTTGTCCGACTTCACATCTCAGACATCGTGGCGACCCATATATGGAGAAATAACCAAAACAGAAAGAAATTTTAAAACAATATGAATCGGGAATGCTAAATTTCAGATACTTTTGTTGAGAAATGAGCCAAGGAGCATCAACATACACGCCTATGGCTAAACTATTAAAAAATAACTCTTACTCATAATCTGGCCTATGGCCAGACCTTTTAAAAATATTTTTAAAAATCCACGCCTAAGGCTGCACTTTTAAAAAATAATTTTATATAATCCACCCATAAGGCTGGACTTTATTTCATCGAAACTTGTCACATGTTAGGTTACACTTATTTCAGTATGTTTTGTGCATTCGGCCACATTTTGAGTAGTACGCTGTGCCAAATTTCGTGCAAATCGAAGGATATATAGAGACTTTGGTGCACCATTTACATAAAATCGGACGAAAATATATATGGGAGCTATATCTAAATCCGAACCGATTTTTACGAAACTTAGAACACATCTTTCTAGACCTTAATCAGTACGCTATGCCAAATTCCGTGCAAATAGAATGATATATAGAGAATTTGGTGTCCAATTTACCTTAAATCGGACGAAAATATATATGGGAGCTATATCTAAATTTGAACAGATTTTTATGAAACTTTGCACACATCATTCTAGGCTTAATTCAGGACTTTGGTGCACCATTTACATAAAATCGGACGAAAATATATATGGGAGCTATATTTAAATCTGAACCGATTTCTCCCAATTTCAATAGGGTTCGTCCTTGGGTCGAATAAGTGACCTGTACTTTGTTTACAAGTTAACATGGACAGACGGATGGACGGACATGCATAAATCGCCTATGGCTAGACCTTTAAAAAATCAACGCCTATGGCTAGACCTTAAAAAATCCACGCCTATGGCTAGACCTTTAAAAAATCCACGCCTATGGCTAGATCTTAAAAAAATCCACGACTATGGCTAGACCTTTAAAAAATCCACGCCTGTGGCTAGACCTTTAAAAAATCCACGCCTGTGGCTAGACCTTTATGCCCTTGAATGTGGGTTGTGTTGTGATGTTCGGTTTTCAATTGTGGGCTAAAGATCGACTCGAAGAAAAAACACAACAACACAACCGAAAATTATTATCTAATCATGTCCTAAAATTATAGGCGTTGTCCTTGACCATATCTGAATCCTCATGGAAAATTTCAAAGCGATCAGCGCTATATGTTCGCCTTCTAGTATGGTAAAGGGTTACTAAACAATATATGAATACGTAAGCACCTGTAAATATTAAAGTGTAATTCCCATATCTGAGTACATATTACAATATAATTGGTATGAATTTAAAGGTCAGCCACTCCTCTTGGATATACTATTAACTTCTCGGATCTATGTCCTTCAGGATTAAATATATACGCTATAGAATACAAATTTTGTCATTTTTCACACAAAAGTCAGGGTCCATTTGACCCGCTAAATATTGACCGATGTTTATTAAAACAGTCATGCTTTGCTTTGACCCGATCCCCTCCTCCTTGTAAAAATTCGCGATGTTTGGGCCATAATTGCGGCCTCTGGAGCGACCAGAAAATAAGAAAAAAATGTTTTTGGTCCATTTCATCCCCTAATTATTAACCGATCTTTACCAAAAACAATAGGGGTCTTCATTGGCCAGAACGCATCCTAGATGCAAAAGATTGGTCCTTAACTGTGGCCTGTATCGTGTTTACAAATTATAATGGACCGACGAACGGACGGACACATATGTCTAGATCGACTCAGCTAGTCGATATATGACGATCGGTATACTTAAAGGGGGTCTACAAAGCTATAATACCCTGACAGCATAGTTGTGTAGGGTTTAAAAAGTCTCAACATAGGACTTCTAAGAAATATTTTTAAGGAATCCACGAATATGGCTTTGGGTTCAGTGTGCACTTTATTAAATTTAATTATCCCATTTCCCACAATACTTCACTTTTTTTGGAGGGTGGGGTGAATAGATCTGCAATCACAACCAATTTTGGTATTATAGTCTATTTATTGGCCTCTAATTTTTAAAATTGCCCCCATTATATCTAAGCGGTTCCCAACAAATCTCTTCCCAAGTGGTGAAATAAAAATGCGTTAAGAATTTGAAAAACAAAAATATGAATTGCCATGTCTCCACTTTCAAATACATATTTTATGTTGCCTTTGTCCTTGGCGCCTCCACACAATAAATTATTATTGACATTGTTGACAAAATCCGAATATCGGCTATGCATGCTTCTGTCTAGGGCGCGATGATAAAATGGGCATTTGACATATTTGGCGTGTCGTAATGTCTTCAGAATGAAACAGCAACAACACCCTTTTAATGCGTATCTGTTGTTGTTGTGGGTGGGGGTGCTGGGTTGGTGGCAGCCTAAATCATAGTTTTCTGCTGTTCGAGAGATGGCAATGGTCTTCGGTATGGGTCTGGTAAATTGTCAATAAAAGTGACAACCGGCTATAAATGAGAAGAACAAAATAACGAAAACATGAAAAGAGAATGCCGACAACAAGAACGTATTGCATGGATACATAGATATACATGTATGTAAGTAGGAGTGTGTGTGTGTACGTCTGCGTGTAATCCCTAGCGAAATGTAAGTGCTTGAAAAGAAAAAAAAAAAAACACAGAAATATACCGTTATGCCAAACATTATTACAACCTAAGAGAGCTTTATGCCATTTGAAATCTCTTTTTGTCTATTTATTGCATGCATGTACCCGGAGTATGTTTGTTTGTATGTAGGGGTTTATTTTCTCTTCCATCGTGTGAAATGAAGTGAAAGAATAACTGAATGAATCGCCGAATGAATGAACGTTGTTGAATTCATCCAACCGCGAACTGAGATATCCGTTCGTTCTTTCGTTCATTCGCTTTCGTTTTTCGATCGTTGATGAGTTTTTGAGGATCAGCAGTTTCCACAGATCTTTCAGTTGCAAAAGTGTAGCAAGAGCGTGTACAACGCTAATCGGACTATAGATCCGAAAAAAATAAAATAAAACTAAAAAATAAAATAAAATATCCAATTAAGACACTGAAAAGAAAGAAACTCTAACGAAAAAAGTGAAGTTATTTTTAAAAACCACTTTCAAAAAAGTGTTGTACAGACAAAAAGTAAAAAAGAAAAAAAATTGCAACATTTTGAAAAAAAATATAAAATTTTTCTAAACAAGAAAATAATGCAGTAAATTTTGTGAAGGAATTGATTTTTTTGTGTTAAATTTTTGAAGAAAAAATCGAAATAAAATAAAATTTGAAAATGTTTGAAACAAACATAAAAACTGCCACACAATATTTGTGTATTTCCGTTTTACTACTTGCCACATTCAGCATTTCCCCAGCGTCCTGCCATGTTTTGGATAGCCTGCATTTCAATGAATTGTACACTGCCGGTCCGGATGATTCCGTCTTAAGTCTGCCCAATGGTGATAGTGAATTCCTCGTCTGGCATTTGGACAATCCAATTAGCTTTTATAGTGAAAAATATGATCAATTATTTGTAAGTATAAAAATGGATTTTTTTCTCAAAAAAAGTATTATTTTGAATTTCAAAACTTTGTTATAAACCATGTGTTGTTCCTTGTTCTTTGTGACTTCATATACAAAACGATGTTCGCAAGCTATTTTTACATGAACCCCTTTTATTTTGTGAATTTCATCGTGAAAAAGAATCCATAACTCTTTATGACACAAAACACTTAAAATTGTTGGCTTTGGGCCAAGATTTTCTTTAAAAAAGCCAGCATGTGTTTTTTAACAAAGTGCACTCTACGAACAGTAATGGGGAGTTCCAATGAAAGGATGATATTTGAAAGGACGACAAAATTAAATCAAAAATCAATATTCAGCTATGCTGATAATTGTTTTTCTAATGGAACCGATATTAAGCTATGCTGAATTATTGATTTCTTGTAGACAGTCAAGTTGAATTAAAGATATCATAAAGAAAACTTTATTTTACTATGATGAATTTCCTTCTGCTAGGCTGAATAGAAGTTTTTCTTATAGAAAATTGTATTCAGCTATGCTGAATAGAAGTTTACTTATAGAAAACTGTATTCGGCTAGGATGAATAGAAGTTTTCTTATAGAAAACTGTATTCAGCTAGGATGAATAGAAGTTTTCTTATATAAAACCGTATTCAGCTAGGATGAATAGATGTATTCCTATAGGAAACTATATTCAGCTAGGCTGAATATACGTTTTCCCAAAGAAAGATGTATTCAGCTAAGCTTAATAGAAGTTTTCCTGTATTCAGTTAGGCTGAATATAAATTTTCCCATAGAAAACTGTATTCAGCTAGGCTGAGTAGAAGTTTTCCCATAGAAAACTGTATTTTGATAGGCTGCATAGGAGTTTTTCCAAAGAAAAATGTATTTAGCTGGGTTGAATAGAAAACTGTATTCAGCTGGTTGAATAGTGTTTTTTCCATAGAAAACTGTATTCAGCTAGGCTGAATAGAAGTTTTCCCATAGAAAACTGTATTCAGCTAGGTTGAGTAGAAGTTTTCCCATAGAAAACTGTATTCTGATAGGCTGAATAGGAGTTTTTCCAAAGAAAAATGTATTCAGCTAGGCTGAATAGAAGTTTTCCCATAGAAAACTGTATTCAGCTGTTTGGATAGTAGTTATCCCATAGAAAACTTTATTCAAGCAGGTTGAATATATGTTTTTCTATAGAAAATTTATATACAGTCCAGCTGAATGCAGTTTTATTTCAGCAAAACAACCATTCATCCTGGCTGAATAAAGTTTTCTATACGAAAACATCCATTCAAGTTGGGTGCATAAAGTTTTCTATAGGAAAACATCCATTCAGACTGGCTGAATAAAGTTTTCTATAGGAAAAATTTCATTCAGTCTGGCTGAATAAAGTTTTCTGTAGGAAAACGTCCATTCAGCATAGCTCAAAAAATGTTCCTTATAAAAAACTTCTATTCAGCATAGTTGAATAAATTTTTATAAAGAAATTTTTATATTCAGCGGTGTTGAATAGATTTCTATAGTGAACAATTATATTTACCTAGGCTTAAGAAAATGTTTCATGGAAAAAACTGATATTTATCCAGGCCTTAATAATTTTTTTTTTATAAAAAATGTCTATTTCAGGACCTTTAAAAAATATTTTTAAAAACTTAAACAAAAATCCAGACCTTTAAAATATATACATTGAAAATATTTATAAAAATCCGTTCCTATATAAGGACATTTGTACTATAATTTTAAAACATCCACTCCCACAGCTGGACATTTGGAAAATATCTGGACGTTTAAAATATATTTTTAAAAAATCCACGCCTAAACCTTTAAAATTATTTTTAAAAAATCCATCCATAGCTGGACGTTTAAAAAATCCACCCCATAGCTGGACGTTTAAAAATTCCACGCCTTATATAGAACCTCTAACAAATATTTTAAAAAAAACACGCCTAAAATTGAACCTAATGTATTAAAAAAATCCACAGCTAAAACAGGACCTCTAAAAATTAAAAAAAAAACCCATTCCAATATTAAAACTTCTAAAAAATACTTTTAAGGAATCACAGGTATAACATTGGGGAAATTTGGGCTGAATAATTTTTCCAAAAATTTTTAAATTGTTTTAACATTTTTGAAAAAATTTTCCACATAGTTTTTATTATACCGTTAATTAGTCGTATATATATCGAAAAAACATACTTTTGGCCAATTATATATAGTTTATTTTTTGGTTTTTTATTTTTAATTTTGCTCGTGTTTTCCTTCGGTTGTTGTGTCATGGCCCGCTCATAAAGTGCGTGCTGTCATTAGCAGATTTTTTCTTCGTGATGTCGGGCGTCGGACCCCAAATGTTTGCTGTCCACACAGCAAAAATTTTTCTGTGATATGGAAAGCCAAAAAAAAAAAAAAAAAAATACAAAAAAAAAATGTGTTAAAAATACAATAATTTAGTTTATGATCTGACGCCAGAGAACAACAAAAATAAAAAAGAAATGTCGCAAACCACACGGAAAGTGGAATAAGGTGACCAACAAGACCAAGAGGATGGCATGGCATGCGTACGACAAGCTGGCGGCGAAATTATGAAAAATGAAACAGATTTTCATGGATTTTTTTTTCCTAAAAATAGTTTTGTAAAAAAAAACAACATGTTGGGAAATTGACAATTTCGCCATATACCCCTTTGTGCCAAGGGTGTTCCAAGCGGCCATTAAATTGTGCGGAATATAAATCATTAATGAGACAGATAAAATATAAAAATTGAAAATTAATCCGAAAATATATTTGTGTTTACGAAACTCATTTACAAACCATTGACATTTGTTTGGCTGTGGATGGATGTTTTGACAGATTTCGTTATTTAAAGATTTTTTGTTTATTTATTGCAATTAAGAAATGTAAATAAATGTTTCTTTGACTTGAGATGAAAATCAAAATGACAGGCAAGAAGGTCAAAAATTCGAAATCGATAGATCGATCATTGTCGTTAAGTGTAATAAATCAAGAGGTTGTTATCAATTCGATTATGTTGTGGTATTTCTATTTGTTGTTTGTCCTGCAATCAATTTTCACACACACAACCCAGTTTTGGATCGATTGCAACTTGTCTGGGAATGTAAATAGTTTGAAATCTCGTGCAGATACAAATTAATAAGATTACACATTAAGTGTGCACTATATATGTATAATATATAAATACGTATATAGAATTGTATTTATGTTTTTGTTAAACAAGTTGTTGTTATTACATTCATTTGTTTACATTTCTATGTATGTAAAATTCAGATTAAAATGTTGATTGTTTATACAAAATTGAAATTTTGCTCTAGTTTTGGGTTTTCATTTGTTAGATTTTCTTTTTTCAAAATAATCCACTAATCTAGATTTCTTATTGTTTTAGTTTATTTTCCACACACACACACATTTATCTATGTAGGCATGTAATGTGGATTATTGTTTATTTTTCTTAAAAATAAACCACTAAATCCACATCGTGCATAAGGGAATGCATTCGATTTTCACATCCGAAACAATAAAAAGTGAAATTTGTTTACATTTTCCCCCAAACCACCGCAACAACCACCCAACAACCTGTCAATACTGCAAAAATTGAGGTCAATTTCCCCATTTGTTTATATACGATTTTTGTTGGTTAAGGGAAGTTGTTGGAATTCCCAATTTTGTGTGGTTTTGAGTAATTTAATAATTTATTTGTTTAGATTTTCTGGGAGGTATTGAAAGTTTATTTCTTTCGAGGTATTTTGGTAGAAATTAGAACACAAACATTACAATAATGTTTAATGTAACATATAAACAATTGCTTACAAAAAATATATATTTTTGTTTATATTTGAGGTTTCCCATCGTAAATTTTCTTGGGAATGGTCCTGATTGAGTGTACACAAATAAATAGAAATTTTTTGAATGAATTAAATAATAATATTGCTAATTTATACGAGTTGGGAGGTTATCATTAAGTTGTTTTTTCAGGCAAAAAAATCATCATGCATAATCAGAAATCGAATTTCTGACAAATTTCAAGGTGTATAACAGTTATGTAACTGTTACACAAAACTGTTATACTAGCAGGTTTTTCAGGAAATTTTGATTTTTAAAACGCATTTATGCTAAAATAATAGCTAATCAAAATTGTCGTATAGTTTTATTAGATTATTGGCGAAAATATCGTTATTGAAAATGCATTTGGTATTCGCCTCAATAATGGAGGATATTATTAGGATATCTTCGCTAGAAACAGTTGAAATTTGTTTAGAATTTCAAAAAAAATTCGATTGCATTCAATTTCTGACAGGTTTAATGGTGTATAACAGTTATAAAACTGTTATACAAAACTGTTATACTCACAAAATTGAGGCGAATTTGTGATTTTAATTTTTTTTTTTTTTGTTGTGAAAATAATGGCAAGTTACTTCAGTTATGATAAATACTAATTCCTTCATTGTGGAACACCACTTCCTCGAATTACATTCATTTTCATCTTATGTTGGAGGTTATAGCCTGTCTCGTAATTATTCATATAAAATCCATTCATATTTTCTAGAAAACATCTTAATAAAAACATCAACTTAAAACAATTGTTTTCTTAGTGTTGAAAAAAAAACATAAGAAAATTATGGTGGGAATTTCCACACCAACAAATGACACATTCAATTCGTCATACTTGACTTGGACGCCAATCAATTAGCGGGGTAATAAATTCTCATCTAAGTACTTAACCCAAAAGAGGAGACCGACTGTTGACTTGAAGTGCCTCACAAATAAAGATCTTCAGATGACAATATTAAGGACGACAGGCTATTAGTGGAAACAAAACACAACACAACACAGAACCCACTTGAAAGTCAAGTGAGGATAAATGTTCCCACCAAGTGATTTATAATTACAAAGAGAGTTGGTTGGCATTCCGATGCTGGAAGAAGAGGGTGTTTTTTTAATCCTGCTAAGTAGATGTAAACATTAAACCTACAATCTCGCCCCTCTTTCCGTCACTAAATTCACTTTTACTTTTTCATAATGGCATAGGGATATGGAGCGGCCTAAGACAAAGTGCATCGCCCCTAAGTAATTTGAAAAGAACCAGAAGAAACTGGAACAGTGTGGCATGAAAAAAAAACACAACAACAAAACAAAAACACACAACATTAAACACTTCACAGAGACCAACAAGAAACAAGAAAACACCCAAAAGAGAATGTGGTGGAGTGGGTGCTGGGAAGTGTATGAAGAAGCTATGCCACATAATGACTGTGTTAATTGCTTTGCAGCCATAAAAACAAGAACAACAAGAGCATAAAATAATTTCAGTAAGAATAACAACATTATTATAGTTTGTGTTGTTGTTGTAGCACCATTGCATAGTTGCGGCATCTTATGGTTCATGGTTGTCCGTTCATTCATTCATGCCATACCACACCATCCACCACCACTGATCGTCGTCATAATTTATGTGCTCTGAGTCTGTCCTGTCGATTTGTTGCATCTCTATTCTAATTTGCCGATGTTATTGTTTTTGTTGTCAATATTGATTGGTTTTCCAACAACAACCCCTGCCATGAACCGGCTATTGGTTGGGTGTGCATTCAATTTATTGCAACAACAATTGCCGCCATCATTACTGTGGCAAGAATGCTGTTGTGCTTCATTGTTTTTTTTATTATTCATAAATTTGCCACAAGAATTCTGTTTTCCGACTATGGAAAATACGGAACTTTTTGTCAGATTCTTGGAAAATATTTGTAAAAAATTCACGCCCATAGCTGTACCTTTAAAAAATATTTTTGAAAAATTCACGCTCATGGCCGGGCCTTTAAAAAATATTTTAAACAAATCTACGCCTATATCCACGCATAGGTTTGGACCTTTGAAAAATATTTTCAAAAAATCCACAATATTTTCAAAAAAATCCATACCTATGATAAGATCTTTAAAAAATATTTTCAAAAAATCGACAATTTTTTTTTTAAAAATCTACGCCTATGATATGATCTTTAAAAAATATTTTTAAAAACTCAACGCCTATGATAGGATCTTTAAAAAATATTTTTAAAAAAAATCCACGCCTATACACTGAAATCAGGACCTTTAATAAATTACAGACCTTTAGAATTTTCGTTCTCCTCATATTTTATATTAATTTCCCTTATTTTTTCACATTTTCTTTCAGATCAATACCAATGGCATATTGACATTTAATATTGAATTCCCCGAATATATCAATCAACCATTTCCCTTTGAGTATCCCTCAATAGCTGGATTCTATTCGAATGTGGATACCACGGAGGCAAATGAAACAACCTCGATATCGATTTTCAGTTCTCAAGACCCAGATCAACTACAAAAAGTTAGTGAATTGGTGCGCTATGCTTACAATGAGAAATCGGATTTTGAGGCTACCGATTTGATTGTGGCCACATGGAATAATGTCGGTTACTTCGAAGGCAAAAATGATATGCAAAATACTTTCCAGGTAAAAATTGAAAAGTAATATTAGATAGGTTAATAAAAATAAACTATTTTGTCGGATTTTCTAGGTTGCCCTCATTGTCGATGATGAAGATACCTTTGTTCAATTCCTGTATCCTGAGGGTGGTTTGAATTGGTTGCAGGCCGAAAATGGACCACTGGGTTTGCCTGATATCAGAGCCCAGGCTGGTTTTGTGGCCGAGGATGGTCGTTACTTTAATTTGGAAGGTTCCGGAACTGAGAATGTAAGTGGAAGCAAAAAATAGTAAATCCATATAATTGATCTATCCCTTGTATTTTAGGCCCGCTTCTTGTCCGATAAATCAAATGTAGGCATTGCTGGTGTCTGGTTGTACCGTGCCGGTCCCACCGACTACGAACAAAATGTCCAAGCTCCCACCAATGAAGAAACCTTTACTGAATCCCCTACCGTGGCCCAAACCTGTGCCGAGGCTGGCCAAAGGGTATGCAACAAGAACGCCATGTGTGTCGATAAGGAAGAAGGTTACTGCTGTCTTTGCGATTCGGGATACTATGGCAATGGAGCCGTATGCATTAAAGACGATTTACCTGTACGTGTCACTGGCTCCCTTACCGGTGAACTTAATGGTGAAATGATTAACGATGGCTCCAAATTGCAATCATATGTGGTGACAGCTGATGGCCGTAGTTACACAGCCGTTACCCCCATCACCACCGAATTGGGTTCGAATTTGCGATTGGCCTTGCCTTTGGTTACCTCCATTGGTTGGTTATTCGCCAAGCCATTGAATCACACCTTGAACGGTTACCAATTGACCGGGGGTGAATTTGTCCACACCTCGAAGTTGAGTTTTGAAAGTGGCGAAGTTCTGATCATCAACCAAACCTATGAGGGTTTGAACTACTGGGATCAATTGTCGTTGAAAATCGATATTCACGGTCAAGTTCCCAAGTTGGATCACAATCTGAAATTGCACATGGCTGAATTCACCGAGGAATATGAATTCGTCTCGGCCAATGAATTGCATTCCATTCAGGCCCATGTCGTTGAAGTGCCCGAAGAAAATCGTGTTATTAACTTCCAATTGGAACAGAACATCTACTTCGAACGTTGTGTGGCCGATGAGGAGACCAAGCATACCATTGCCGGCACCACATATTTCCAAAAGATTTCGAAAATTATGTTGGACTTTTTCGAAAGGGATCAGGCTTTGCGTACCAGTATCTTGACCTCCGTGGGTGTCAGCGCCATCTCCAATGCCTGTACCGATGGCACTGCCATCTGTGGTGATAACATGGTCTGTATTCCCTATGAGGACACCTACCGCTGTGATTGTATCCATGGTTATGGACCACAAGTAAATGATGCTGGCCAAGAGGTGTGTGTCGATATCGATGAGTGTGCCTTGGGTACCCATGTGTGCGACGAACATGCCGTTTGTTCCAACACTGAGGGAGGTTTCGCCTGTGTTTGCTTCGAAGGTTATGAAGGCAATGGTTATCGCTGCCTCAACAATGATACCGTGGCCGATAACATTGAGTCCCCAGTTGGTGGACAAAATTTCGGTACCATTGTCCAGGTTGTACCGCCACAACAACAGGAATATGAAGACCATACCGAACATGTGGAAACTGAGACCGAACAAGTAATTAATGTGCAACCATTCCCCTTGCCAGTGCCAACCTCCAGTACACCATTGCCGGTTTATAACCACTATGATGATTGCTTCGTAAGTTGTGGATTTTTTCTAAAATTCAAAATGGGTTCTTATGTTCTTCCTCCTTTGCAGCACTGTTCCCCCTATGCCGATTGCCTGGAAAGCAGATGTATTTGTCGTGAAGGTTTCAGCGGTGACGGCTTCTATTGTGCCAGCAACTGTGATCTAGATGAAGTCTGGGAAAATGGCAAGTGTGTTAAGCTATCCTATGAAGAACCTGATATTGAACCTAGATGCAATTTCTTCGGCGACTGTAACTGTGATGATGGCTATGAACTTATGGAGGATATTCAAATGTGCCGCTGGGTGGGCCAGTATAATGGTGAATCGAAACATGAGGATTTGGGTGAGTTTTATGAAGAAGAAATAATATATCGCAGGATTTAGTAAAAAAATTTTCTAAAGACAAAAATGCAGTCCTGGGGTCCTGCGATTTTTTCAATAGATAAAAGGCAGTCCTGTGATGCTGCGATTTTTTTTTCTATAGAAAAAATGTAGTCCTGGGGTCCTTCGATTTTTTTCTATAAAAAAACGCAGTCCTGTTGTCCTGCGAACTTTTTTCTATAGAAAAAAGGCAGTCCTGGTGTCCTGCGAACTTTTTTCTATAGAAAAAAGGCAGTCCTGGTGTCCTGCGAACTTTTTTCTATAGAAAAAAGGCAGTCCTGGTGTCCTGCGAACTTTTTTCTATAGAAAAAAGGCAGTCCTGGTGTCCTGCGAACTTTTTTCTATAGAAAAAATGTAGTCCTGGTGTATTGCGAACTTTTTTCCTGCGAATTTTTTTTTTCTATAGAAAAAAGGCCTGGTGTCCTGCGATTTTTTTTCTATAGCAAAAAGGGAGTCCTCGGGTCCATCGATTATTTTCTATAAAAAAAGACTGTCCCGCGGACTTTGATTTTTAGCAAAATTTTGAGATTTGTTACTCATCCTAAAAATTCTTATTTTTCAGTTCCCTGCGATGTCGAATTCAATTGCCATCCCAATGCCACCTGCGAATGGTATGAATTGGAATTGAGACATATGTGTACCTGCAAATCAGGATATTATGGTGATGGTTACACCTGTGCCATTATTGATGAGTCCTGTGCTGTGGTAAGTAAACTTTCGAATCTCAAAAGAAACCCGAATTTATTTTTTGGTATGTTTTCCTTCAGAAACCCGAAATCTGCGACCCACAAGCCGAATGCAATTACAATGAAGCCTTGGGCCGTTCCGAATGTCAATGTAAACGTGGCTATGAGGGTGATGGTTTCCGTTGTGCGTTGGCTCCTGAATGTTTGGAAGATTTGGATTGTGGCCTCAATGCCTATTGTGATAATGATGTGTGCCAATGCCTGAAGGGCTACGAGCGTGATATGTCCGATATGTGTGTCCTGGCTGGTAGCTGTGGAGCAGTGTTCTGTGGTGCCAATGCCATATGCAAATTGGATCATGTTCAAAATGTCAAATATTGCGATTGTATGGACGGTTATGAGGGTGATGCGGCTATTGGATGCAAGGCCAAACCGGTGCCATGTAATGTCCAGTATAATTGTGGTGCACATGCTAGCTGTGAACCGACTGAGTAAGTTTAAAGTTTAAACGTTTAATTTTGGAGCTTTTTTAATAGGAATTTTCTTTTTATAGGGACCCTGCCTACTACGAGTGCCAATGCCATGCCGGTTACAATGGTGATGGTTATGTCTGTATTGAGGATCAGAACTGTTTGAACACTCCTCAGCTGTGTGACATGAATGCCCAATGTTTGTCCACCAACAATGGGTTGGTGTGCGTCTGCAACAAGGGTAAGTTTGGATATTTAGGTCATAAATACCTACAGAATGTGACCCTGCTGCTGAATAATCATTTTCAATATATCGGAATTTGTAGACCTATTACTTACCTCCAGAACAAAATCTAACGAATTGAATTATCACTTCGACCGCGAATCATTTGACATTTCTCGCGGCTTCTCCGAAGGACATGTGGTGCAAAAAATATAGGCAAATATTGTTAGACCTAATAGAATATTGAAGTATCCATAATTCCGATGCCAGGTTAAGGGATGACCGAAGAATTCTTTGAAACCTTGAAAGGTGGAAATTCGTTTAGGTAATCCATTAGGGTCTTCACAGCTGTTGACTTTGAGAGATTCCATTTTACGTTTGGTGGTATAGTTTCTTAATTTCCATTGGTTATGATTTATAAACCCATACCAGTTTTTTGAAGGAAGGAAATGCGGAAGTTTAGAAAACGGAATTTTGAAAGGGGACATTTGGAATTTTTTGGACTTAAAAATTTTGAAATGAATTAAATTCGACAAATATTTCAATACAGTACAGCAGTCAAAAAAAAAAAAAATTGAAAGACGAAGGGGGTAGATTTCTTCTATAGAAATAAATCTCCGACTCCTGGACTGAGTTTTTTCTATAGAAAAATTCTCTGGCCCCAGGACTATGTTTTTTTTCTATAAAAAAATCTCTGGCTCCAGAACTGAGATTGTTTCTACAGAAAAAAATACTCTGGCTCCAGGACTGAGCTTTTTTCTATAAAAAAAAATTCTCTGGACCCAGGACTGAGTTTTTTTGCTATAGAAAACATTCTCTGGCCCGAGGACTGAGTTTTTTTAATAGAAAAAATCCCTTGCGCCTAGGATTGAGTTTTTTTTCTATAGAAAAAATCCTCTGCCCCCAGGAATGAGCTTTTTTCTATATAAAACAATTCTCTGGCTCCAGGACTGTGCTTTTTTCTATAAAAAAAATTCTCTGGCCCCAGGATTGAGTTTTTTTCTATAGAAAAAATTCCCTGGACACTGGGACTAATTTTTTAATATAGGAAAAAAATTCCCTGGACTAAGAGTCCAGGGATTTTTTCTATAGGAAAAATTCACAGAGGACCCTAGAACTGTAGAATTTTTCCGATCTTCACTTAATACCTCTCTGGCCCCAGGACTGAGTTTATTTCTATAGAATAAAATTCCCTGGATACTGGGACTGATTTTTTACCATAGGAAAAAAATTAGCTGGACCCTTTAGACTGATTTTTTATATAGGAAAAATTCACAAGGGACCCCAGGACTGTAGAATTTTTCCGATCTTCTTCCAATACCTCTTCTTTATTCCAATATTTTTCTTTTTATGTGTCCTTCCAGGTTTCTATGGCAATGGCTCCTTGTGTATGGAACGTAAACAACATGATTCTGGTTTCCTGTTGGTCTCGCAGGGTGTGGTCATCGTGCGCGTACCCCTGAATGGTAAAAATGTAAGACCCATTTCGGTGGCCTCCATGGCTATTGGGTTGGATAAGGATTGTGTGGAGGGTCGCATTTATTGGGGCGATATTTCTGCGAAGAAAATTGTCAGTGCCAAATATGATGGCAGTGATGTGAAGACATTTATTGGTGAAGGTAAGTCCGAACCATAATCCTAAATTGCAAACTTTTTATTTTCTCACCCTCTCTCCCTGCTAGATATTGAATCTCCTGAAGGTATTGCTATTGATGCCATATCCCGTCGTATTTATTGGACCGATTCCGTTAAGGATACCATTGAAGTGGCCAGCTTGGAAGATCCCAGTTTGAGGGCGGTATTGATCAACAAAAATTTGGTTAATCCCAGAGGCATTGCCATTGATCCCTACAGAGAGTAAGTTGAGGGAGAAAGAGAAGTAATGAATTATTTTTTTAAATCCTGGTTCTGCTTGTAGGAGATTATATTGGTCCGATTGGAACCGTGAGTCACCCAAAATTGAAATGTCCGATTTGGATGGTACGGGCCGTGAAGTTTTATTGGGTAAAGAAGGTGTTACCTTGCCTAACTCTTTGGTGGTTTTGGAACGTTCTGGTGAATTGTGCTTTGCTGATGCCGGTACCAAAAAGGTGGAATGTATTGATCCCTATGGCAAACAGATTAGGACCATTTCCAATGAATTAACCTATCCCTTCGGTTTGGTATATACCCAGGATCAATTCTATTGGACCGATTGGACAACGTAAGGATTTTTTGTAGCTTTCCATAAACAAAAGACTGAT